>NC_048597.1:135608759-135763759 GCF_003668045.3 Cricetulus griseus
GAGAGGTGGAAACAGGAGGATTCCTGGGGCTTGCTAGCCAGCTAGTCAGACTGAATTGGTGATCTCCAGGTCAGTGAGAGACCATCTCAAAAGCCCAAGTAGACAAACTGAAGTAGATACTATACACTGACCTCTAACCTATACACTCAGACACAGGCAGACAGACAGACAGACACGGGCACACAGACACAGACACACGCACACACTTTCTGAGACATAGGCCAGCCTGCTTTGAAGTTGAGATCTGCCTGCCTCAGCCTCCTGAGTATTAGGTTTGTAGGTATGTGGCTCATAATAGCTCTCTCCACCATGAGCTTGTGGCTCATTGTGAGAGAGTTCCTTGGCATGATCTCAAGTAAAAAAAACCTGATTCACAATGGTTCTTCCTGGTATAGAGGGCATAGGGTCCTTGGAGGCTGGATAGACCAGGTAAGCATCATGTAATTAGTAGGAATGACTCTGATGTACAGTGACTCAGCCTTGCTTTGTAACTGGATGTCTTTTCTTAAGATTTGAAGGGACTTAGCTCTAAATGAAGAGCAATCAGAGTAGCACTTAAAACTAGAGCCCTTCACAGTTTTGCCCTCGAGAAGATCACTAAGGTGAAGGAACCATAAAAACACACTCTAGTCCGTCAAGCATTTAGGCTGAGTTATTTTTCTCAAGTTGCTTATAGAAATTTTGCTTTTGCAATGTGGTTGCTGTATAATGTGATTTTATATATCTTCTAATACATATATATATATATCTTATACATATATATATATATCTTTTATGAATAAGCCTAAAACATTCCTCAGAAGACCAGCTGATACCATTTACATCCAGGTTAGTCTCAAGTATTTTGTGACTGTTATTGTCAAGTATTAAGCCATTAGTTCAGTGCTTTACCTCCTTTATTGTTTTCCCAGAAATAATTTAATAAGGAAAATGGGAAAAATCAAGTTCATCAATTTTATTATAACATGGAAGATGATATGAACTGAAAATGGCATCACTATAATTAGGTCTGAGGGGGAGCTGCCATGAGCACCCCCAGGCAAGGTCTCTCTGGTTTTAGCACGCATTTCTCATTTCTAAGGTATCATTTGTAAAACATTTGCACTAAGAATTTCCCTCACAGAATTTCAGAGTCAGAGAGCCTTTTACCTGCAGGTCCTTTTTGTGCCTCCTTCTTTCCTGAGGCTCTGATGTATTCTATAATTCACGCCCTCAGTTGAAAAGGAACTGCTGTGCATGTGTAAGAGGGCTTGCAAGTTCCTTGAGGTGCATTTCATCAATCACCTAGCCACTCCACCTAGAGTCTGTCTAGAAACCTCAGATCGTCTTGTGCACTGGCGATATTAGCAGATCCTTGATTTAGGAGTTGAGATAACGGCAGCATTTGCTTTATTTTTTTTGTTTGCTTTTTAGCATAATTCATGTAATTTTGTACAAATTACAGAGATTGTAAGCAAACAGTTGAATTTTCTAGCATCACAGAATTTTGTTGAAGGGGACACAGTAGTTACTCAAAAATGTACATGTAGTCATCAGAAGTTTGCTGTCAATCAGTCATCTGCTAGTGCCTTTCCTCTGGCACATCATTAGTGTCCTGCTAGCAGACATGTCACAACCCTCCCACACCCTGATACATTGGGTGTAGGAAGGTTGCTGTTTTGTGCTTGCATTTGAAATGTCTTTTGTTTTTACTCTGGACATTTGTTTTCCATCAGCTTGTAATGTGGTACCATTGATTGGTGCAAGCAATGTATTATTCATGCCACTCTGGTTTCATTCCATTAGTGCTATCAGCCTTAGTGTTCGGTCTGAAGTGATGCCATTATGTTAAGAACTCTCTGCCTCAGCTTGTCCTGTTTGCATTTGTTTCACATTTATAGAAAAGATTTCTTGTAGAGTAGATCTTTTAATTTTGTTGATGCCAACTGGAATGAAATCATTTGATATGAGGCAGATATAACATCATCTCTTAAGTAATTTTATATTTTACAAATAACTATTGTACACAACTTGAAACATTTGGCATGTACATGATTTGGAATCATATGAGGAGGAAAATAAAACTACATGGGTTTTATCACCTGATTAACATGTTCTTCTAGTCTTCTAAAAAGTTTTGGAGAAAATAAGTTTATGCTGTATATATAGTTTAAATACTAATTTTAACTATTATAGTATATATATTGCCATATTATATTTTAAAATTATGGTTTTGATGTATACATGATAATTGCTCATTTCAGCCATTATTTCTTTTCTTTATTTATTTATTGAGAATTTCATGTATGAGTGCTGTATTTCCATCATTTCCACTCTTCTTGTCCTTCCTCTAACTCTTCCTACATTGCCCCATAGTCCTTAAATTCACAGCTTCTTATTCTTTAATTCCAGTTGTTACATACATATTTATAAATGCCACCTGCTGAGTTCATTTAGTGTTGCTCCTATGCACATGAATTCAGGGCTGACTGCTTGGGATTGGGACAGCCTATTTGGGAGCTCATCTCTAGAGAAGATTAACTCTCCCTCTCTTGGTAGCCTTAATTCCCTGTAGCTCTTCAGTAAGGAGTAGTATCTTGTGAAATTTCTTACACCCACATTGACTTGTCAGTTGTTTTTACTATTTTTTCAGGTCCTGCTTAGACAGCCATATTATTGAGATTTTATGGGTGCAACTTCTCTGTCTGTTTTGGGGCCCTCTTTTGCAATGTTCCTGAGCCTTAAGTGTAGGGATTTATTATTGATCTGTCAACAGGGGTTGGGCAGCATGGTAAGTTTTTCTCTGCATTTTGACCAGTTGTAGAGTTTTGTGATGGCCTCTGGTGCAAAATGACACTTCTTTGATGAGGCGTGAGAGTTATACTAATCTGGGGATATTTAGGATGTAGGTAATTTATATAATAGTAGTTTGGGAAAGTGGTAGTTGTAGGTTTTTTCTCTTGGGTCAGAGGCATCACCAGCCATGGGTAGCTGGCTGAATTTATAGTACTGGGCATGGACTTCCTTCTATTGAGTGAGCCTTAAGTCCAATTAGGGGATTGATGGTTACCCTCAGGATATAAGTGCCACTATGGCACTTTTAGGGATATCTTAGCATTCAGCTCATTGTTGTGGTTCACAGACTTTATCACTGGTTAGGACTACTTACTGCTTTTCTCTCTTGGCAGCCACATATCTCCTTCTGGTACTGTGAGACCTACTCCTCAGGGAGGAAGCTTATAGGTTATTCCATCTCCATTCCTCCGAGTCCTATGACAGAAAATCTTCAGTTTTAGGAAGGCAAATGAAGGGCAATGACAATAGCCTTTATTAATTGTGGGGTCTCTTGGACTTTCCTGATCAATAAAACAAAAGTAGATTCCTATGCCAGGCACTGGGATTTTTGTTAGTTTATAGCATAGAGGTATACAATGTATACACCCACATGTATACAATACATTATTTTCAATTACATTTTACTTGGTTTGTTTTATAAATAATATTCACCTCTTCGTTTATAAGTCTATATTCATATCTATTGATTTCTTTAGGATATATTTCTAGAAATAAAGTTGTTAGATCAAATAATACAGCACTTATAAAATTCATGTTGTATATTGTTAAACAACTTTCCAAACACTGAGCCAATACCTTCTATTTGATTTTTAAAAACTATGCTTTTCAGATTTTAGCTTATGTTGCTGTGGTCATTTTTGTTTTAATGTTGCATATGTTTTCATTTCAATGATGTTTTTCAATACAGAAGTAAGGACATTATTATTATTATTATTATTATTATTATTATTACTATTATTATTATTATTTTTATTATTATTGCTAAAGCAACCAGATCACTTGGGGAGAAGTACCTAATAGCTACCTGATGCTTGGGGACCATCCTTTCTTAGCATGTAATTTTTGGCAGCTTAAATGGCTGGGCCTTCTAGGCCTATGAGTTGGGGATGGCATAGTTCTGAGCATCTAGATGGATAAGAGGGTCTGCCATGGAAGTGGGGATCTGCTGTTTGCTTCTTCAGAAGTAATTACTGAGTCTGTATTTTAGCTCATGTGCAGAACTCTTTCATGGTCTAGATTTTTATTCATAATTATGGCAAAATTAATAGAATGCTTGATTAGATTAGTATCTAATCAAACAAGTTATATTTGGAATGACGTGTCTGCTTTTCTACTTACTGTATCTAAGTAATGAAGTCTAAAAATAAGTGAAGGCTGTGACATAATGCAACTTAAGCTTAATGTAATATCACAGCTATGCCTTATAAAAATGCAGAAAATACCAAACTCAAAGGAAACATTTTAATCATAGTGTTTTAAATCCATTACTTCCTTTCATCATTCTGTTACATGTTAAGAAAAATTAATACATTTTACATCCCCTTAAATGGCTTTCTGAAGTAAATAATGACTTTTAATGTTTTGACTCCATTTCATTTTAAGTATCTATCAATTTTTCTTTAAAAAGACTACATGAGATAGTGACTTTTATTATTCTGTCCTGCTTGGTGGGAACAGTTTCTTCATGGTGTTATAAAATGATTCAGAACCTTACACTGGTAGATATCATAGTTTAAATGGTCATTTGACTGTCTTTCTACTTGAACACATCTTAAGAGATTCTGCATCTGTAGAATTTTATTGATGATGAAGGGAAGGAGACACACCAACAATGATCAGAGTGCCTGGAATCATTTAAAAATTCCATTAACTCAGAGATGGTATGATCTTTTCTTTCAAGTCTATGGTATTTCTGAGCTCCAGTTTGATCATCTGAGAATGACGGATGGTCTTCTCTCAAATAATTGATGAAGTAATGAATGACATATTACACTTACAGAAGATCCGTAATAAATTTTCTCTTTTTGCCCTGGTGGAAGGTGAGGACCAGAGCAAATACTTTACTGAAAGAAACCAAATCCATTAAGCATTCATCACTCAAAAAGCTATGTTTTCACAAAGGTTTTGTGTCCTTCCTTGCAATACAGATACATCGATAGATGCTGAATTAAGTACCACACTTTGTCTGTTGCTAACATCCTGTATTTACAATTGTGTGACCAATGTGCAGGAATTACAAATGTTCTTTACAAAATAGCAGTGCATGTTCATTGTGGAGACATTTTTCATAAAAGTCAGTAAATTGGTTCCAAGAGGACTAGGTGTGTTGTCTCCAGATTCAGGATGGATTTTTCTGCTCATCACTATGGAGCGTTATAGTGTGTTGGGTTAGTAGTACCAGTGTTTACTTTTAGCAGCCTTATCAATTTTTTGATACAGAGAGTTTGTGTAAATCTATAAATTTATGTAGCTTGAAGATACATGAACCCTTGGCTTTCCAGTGCTGTACTGAAGCTGGAGTCACCACCCTTTGTTTCCCCTGGGTGAAGTGATTATGGTTTCCTTTACCCACAGCCTTTCTGCTGTTTACCTGAGCCTAGAGATGTGGGACTAAAATATGCTAACACATGCCATTAATATTCTTATCCACGTGGTTGTTGATCATATTTTATACTATGAATACTGTAGTATACTTGAAGATTCTCTGTAATTAAAGTTTTTATTTTGTTATTATTTATGATGGGTGTAATAGGTTTTTTAATTAATCACTGTACCAATTTTGAATCTTCTCATTTCACATGAGCATTGTTCAGAAAGTTGTTTCCTAGGAATTCCATACTTGACACTTCTAATTATATGATTCATAGTCTCAAATTCTCGTGTGATAGTAAAGAAAGACATTTTATCTCAAATCCAAACCAATAGTGTCAGATTTGCTAAAATTATTTAAGATCTATTTACTTGTGATGACTACCCCACTGCTTGAATGTGAATCAATCTAGGCTGTCCTCATTGCCATAGCAGCCTTTTGGGTTAATCCTTACCATAGTAGCAATCATAAGGTTTTATTTGCATTATCTTGTTGATTTTTTTAAATCTGTTTTGTTGAGGGTATGTAGAATACATGACACTAGAATGCTCAGCCATAAAAAAAATACATTTATACTACTCCCTCTAAGGCTCAAAAAATATCTCAGAAGAAGAGGTAGAAAGAATATAGATAGGAAGAAGGGCTGTGGAATGCTATCTTCAGGGAATATCTCACAGTAGCTGTGGTTGCCTGCACTGGACCTGCAAAAGACAGAGCTAGTCAATAGGAAGGGAAGCAGGAGAGAGCTCATCAGTGCCAAGCCAGCAGTCGCATAGAAGGCCCTGGCTAAAAGCTATGGGTCACAAAACAAAACATAAGGATATCATGTGGGAAAGGGACCTTTAGAGTGTATGTCTCTCTCTCTCTCTCTCTCTCTCTCTCTCTCTCTCTCTCTCTCTCTCTCTCTCTCTCTCTGTGTGTGTGTGTGTGTGTGTGTATGTGTGTGTATGTGTGTGTGAAAGAAAGAGAGACAGACAGACACAGAGAAAGACAGTATGACGGGGTGAAGGGGAGGTAGAGAGGATAGGAATGAGAGTAAATGAAAACAGTGAAATATATATATATATATATATATATATATATATATATATATGTTTGTCAAAACAACCATTTTGCCAAGAAAAGGTTTTTTTTAATTAAAAATGGTCTACACCTAATGTCATTTTACACAGTGTTTTGCAAAGCAATCCATTTTTAAGTTTCTGATAAATGAGTTCTTTAGGAAGGAAGCACAGAAATCCTAACAGATTCCTTTTTATTGACTCAGAAGACCAGAGGACAGCCATTCTGACCTGGGAATGGGGGCTCATGATCCTGTATATGTAAAGACTGCATCCACCAAGTTTGAGAATGTTTATGTTTTAAAGTACACTCCCAGCCTCCACTCACTTAACCTACCTATTCTTTAAAACTTAAAGGCCACAAAGCAAACAGGAGTGAGAGTGACTCTGTGTTGACCTATGAATACACAAACACCATGTATAGCTGGCAAAGATTTTTCTCCCATTCTGTAGGTTGCTTCTTCACTCGAATGGCTGCGCAGACACTTTTTACCTTCATGAAGTTAGAATTGTCAGTTGTTGGCCTTATTTCTTTAACAGCCCAAGTCGAATCTTGTTTCAAAAGCCTTTGCCTATGCCTGTGTAATGTATTGTGTTCCCTCTAGAGCTGCAGAGTTCCAGGTTGTATGTTGGAGTCCTTAACCCATCTGGAGTTGTTTTTTTATATACATGTGAATATCCAGTTTTCCCATCACTGATTATTGAAGATGTCCTTTATCTAGTGTTGGTTAATTTGGTTCATTTGTCAAAACTCTGGTAGCTGTAGTTGTATGGGATTATACCTGTACCTTCTAGTCTGTTCCATTGATGAACATGTCTGTTTATGCCAGTACCATGTTGTTTTTATTATTAGGATTCTTTAGTGTATCTTGGTGCCAGGTATGGTAACACTTTTGTCGGTATTCTTATTATCCAAGACAGGTTTGGCTGTGGGAGTCGTTTTTTGTTTCTACATGAATTTGAAGATTTTTTTTTCACAAAAATTCATGTGAGGAATGGCACTGCAATTTTAGTTGGTATTCCACTGAATCTGTTGGTAGCTTTTGATAGGATGCTGTTTTTTTTTTTTTTTTTTTTTTTTTTTTTTTTTTTTTTTTTTTTTTTTTTTTTTTTTTTTACAATGTTACTGTTTTCTATTGCTGAGCCTAGGAAGTTTGTTCATTTTCTAGTGACTTTGTCTCTTTCTTAGAGTAGAAAGTTCTCAAATGTAGAAAAGTTTAGGATCCATTACTATAGCACTGGGAAATGAAGTTCAAGCCCATAAGAACACAGGAGAGTTCAAGGAAAATAATGAATAAAATCACCTACATCTATCAGTTGGTGTTCTCTTGTCTAGTGGGACAGGGAAGGAACACAAAGACGCTGGACACAGTGTCATCCTTGGGCTTTAACAATGTGCAGCAATATGCTCCAGAGATTGGACAAAGTAAGAAGCATGTGAATCTTCATAGAATAAACAAGGACCTTGAATTTTGAGTACAAGCTGGTTTTGTATACATGTACCCTCGTGTAGCAGAATGAGACAGAGTATTAATGCTTGTGCCATCAGCAATTTGTATGATGAGTTTGAGCAATTCAGTTTCTGTCTTTCCCTCACCTGTAAATTAAGACTGTCATTTGCCCATGTCTGTGTCAAAAGCACTGAGCTGTGACATAGGTGATGCATGTTGCCCGCTGTGGGGAGTACAAGAGTTAAGTTCCCAGGACTTCAATTTTATATAGTTATCTACTCTGGGGTGAAATAGTAAAATATCTCATAGAGTTGTTTAGTTTGCTAATAATTGAAAAACACATTATATATACAATCAGTAGCATTCCCAAAGACTAGATTTATCTGTGCTGCAAAATCAAGAAATAAGACTTTTTGTGTTAGTATACGTTTTGCTTCAATAGTCTGAGACTATTAGATCAACAAACAAACCTAATGATAAAGGGTGGGAATCTTGGAGCCAGACAAGTAGGTGAAAAGCCACTCACTCGTAAAATATTGGCAGCATTCATCATGTTGTGCATACAGTGTGGCAGGTATAATTTCTAACTTAACACACACACACACACACACACACACACACACACACACACACACACACAATCTACAGGTAATTAAGATCAGAAGAACAGTTGCCTTGAAAAAAGGAGAAGAAAAAATACAATGAGGGAGCTTTCTAAGGGGGATGGAATCTTCCTTCTCTTGAGTCCAGCGTCACTTCCCCCGGGCTATGCCATTGTCAAAACTCAATGGAGTAATACTAAAACTGCATTTTCTGCATACTGTAACAAAAAATGAAAGTATAAAAATGCTTACATGGAAAAAAGTTCTAGGTATGAAAGAATAACTGAACGGGTACCAAAGATCATAGTAAAAGGAGAAATAATCATGGAAATGGTGAAAAGATACACCCTATTGTATGCAATTGGGATCTCTCTCTCTCTCTCTCTCTCTCTCTCTCTCTCTCTCTGTGTGTGTGTGTGTGTGTGTCCCCCTTTTCCCTCCCTCCCTCCCTCCCTCCCTCCTTTTCTCTTTCTTTTCTTTCTTGTGGCTACAGATATAATCCAGAGCTTTGTATATGCTAGCTAAATGCTCTGCTGTTTGAGCTGTAGTCCCAGCCTTGGATTTTGAGAGGACAGTCTTTAAGTTGACAAAAAGAAGCAAAAGGCCTTGCCAGCTCTGGAAACCACATGCAGCAGGGTGCGTGGGAACAAGGTATTCACTGAGGCCAGATAGATTGCAGGAGTTTATGCTGGCAAAGCTGCTCCAGTGGCTCAATTCACTGAAGTGAGAGTGCAGCAGCAGCTTTTAGAAACTTCATATTATCCCATATTCTATTTTGAGCTAGTACTATATAAGTTGTATGTAAGTCTTTAGAATATTCTCAAGAGCTTCCTATGGTGGCTATGACAGCATGAATCATGACAGCCCGCATTTGAATTTACACATCTTATACTTTCTTGTATCAGTTAGTTCATGTCCATGTGGTTCCCAGTCCACACAGTTGGACTAAAGTGCATTTTGTTGACTTTTATTTCATCTCCATACCTTTTTCATTTGTTTTCTAAGAAGCTGTTATAAGGAATTGGGTGTATTTTCTTTCCAACTCAGGTAATTTAAGATGTGTCAGAAGAATTCATTTCCTTCACTAGGCCTTTTTAACTGAGAAACTGCCCACCAATCATAGGATGTTCTCAGCCAGCCACAGTGTGTATGTCTAAGAAATGTCTGCACTCAGATAATTTGACAGTTGAATCCGTGAACTCTTTGTCTGGAAGCCCTTGATACTAATTACGGTATTATGTTCCTCAAAGAGCAGGAAAGAGATTAAGATAACGATAGTTTGCATAACTCAGGCAGTAATATCAATCATGTGAAAAGCACAGTGTGGTTTGTGGTTTGTAAGCTATACGTGGAATATGTAGGATACACATTTAAAGTATGGCCTGTAAAACATCAAGAAAGGACATATATTTGAAGTACTTTGGAAACATTTTACTAAATTATTAAATCTATAGTATGGTAGTTTAGCAAGCCAATTTGTACTATGATATCTTAGTAAACAATATTATAATTGATGGGGGTAAAAGGGAGTCCATTTTTGTTTGATAAGTTATCAAGGTATGTAAATATTGGAATAAACAAAAAATACTGCTAAGAAACAGTTTTAAAGACTAAGGGAGTCCTTTAGAAACAGAGAAGACATAGGTGGTGTTTTCTGAGTCATAAATAAAAAATTAGTGTAATTGGTTTTTAAATATTTATTCTATCAAAATTTTATATATTTATACAATGTATTTTGATAATATCCATTCATCATCACCTTCTTCCAGCTTCCTGTAGCCCCCCCCACCAAGTCTATTATTTTCAAACTTTATGTCCTTCCCTCTTTTAGGTTGACCTGTAAGTCAAATTAGTATTGCTCATATATGCACAAATGTGGGGCCATCCACTGGAATGTGGTTACCTACCATCGACCACATCCCCAGAGAAAAGTGACCCTTCCTCCCTCAGCAACCATCCACCACTAGTAGCTCCCCGCTCTCCATTCATGCTGGGAGTTTGATTGACTTGAACTTGTACAGGTCCTGTGCAGGTAACCACTGTTGCTATGAATTAATGTGTGCAGCTCATGTCATGTCATATCCAGAAGTCTGCATTTCACAGCTCTCTTCTCATTGGCCAGCTCTTACATTCTTTCCATCCACTCTTCTGAGATTTTTTTCCCTAGCCTTGGATATGGGGAGGTTCATGCAGATGATTCATCCACAGCGGAGCTCAACTGGGCTGAGTTGAGCTGAGCAGTCACGGTTGCATAAACTACTACCTACTTCAAGAAGAAGAAGCTTCTCTGGCCCAAGTTCAGAGCCACAAAATCTATGGATATGAACATAAATTTTATAAAAACCACTTGACAACATGGTATTTGATATAACAACAGTAGGGTGCCACCTAGGGCTTGTGATCTCCCTAGTGCTGGGCTTTTGATCAGGATTGTTATACAGGACATGAAATCTCTCCTGTGCTACAAATCTCATAATGGGAATTGGTTTTTATGACTGGCAAGAGAATCGATCTTACTCTACTGTTACACCTTCTGTATGGATAAGTGGGTGGAACATTCCTGTGAAAAATTATGACTACTTTGTAGCCGAAGTGTCAGTGTTATCAAGAATAATGAAGTTTTGTTGGGTAAAAAAAAAAAAAAAAACTTTTTAAAGCCAAATGAAATAAGTCAACTCTTGATCCCGAGAGAAACAGGGCCTGGAAAAGGAGTTTTGTATCATATACTTGCTGCTTCTCAAAGAAATCTATAAAATGTCAGCCTGCCTATGGCTTGTGCAGGTGTCATGGCCTCCCCTGTTCCTCCCCTGTCTGCTGTGTCCTTGCTTCTACCTGAGTCTCTCCATTTTCCCACCCATTGTCACTTCCTGCTTTAAAAACTTTCTACCAAGGACAAAATGATTTTTAGATATTGTCAGGAACACAATATAGAATTATGTATAAAAGTCTATGCCCAGTGCAAAATCGACATCATTACAGAGATTTGACATCTTACTCTGGAAGCCATGTTACACATGAACATACACTTTCCATGAAAATTGAAAATAATGCATTGATTCTCCATCTTGACCAGTAGGGAGTCCACTCTGGTTTACAGTTCTGTTAGCAAGCATGGATCTTTTACCAAACCCAAACTGGTTCCATGTGACTCTAGACTCCTCTGTGTGACCATGGCCTAGTTTTGTAATAGTACCTTTACTTGGAACAGGTTTAAGACAGTCAAGTGAATGCCTGAGTAAAGTTGTCAGGCAGGCTGACAAATTGTGGACACAGACAGCCAGGACTATGTTCACTGGGGAGTAGCTCACCAGAGACTGTGTCTAAATTGATGGGCTGTTTCAACTGGTTGTCTGACCTCTGGAATGACCTTTGCCTTTACCTCCTCATGTCTGAAAGATAATTGCCTTCCCCTCTTTCCCCTGAGGCGGCCCTGACCAGGATTGCTGCTTTTCCTTTTGAAGAGAGATCCTGTGGTACCCTATGTGCTGGGTCAGGGTGTGACCTTGCCCCTCCTTGTGTGGCTAGGACCTCCAGAGACAGGTGACCACCTGTCTTGCTATCTTTGCAGGAACTGGCTGGGGCTTCCCCAGGTACTAACCAGCCCCATCGTCACAGCTCCTAAAACCAAGAGGGCCATGCTCTTCCGCTGCAAGACTTCTTGTTTCATTGCCGTTTTGGAGAATAGCAACTGTTCT
Source organism: Cricetulus griseus (assembly GCF_003668045.3). NCBI lineage: Eukaryota > Metazoa > Chordata > Mammalia > Rodentia > Cricetidae > Cricetulus > Cricetulus griseus. The sequence continues at coordinate 135,620,994 of NC_048597.1, forward strand.
TCAGGAGATGATTATAAAATAAGTTTCTTGAACCTAGTCAAGTGAACAGCTTGACTATCTGAAATGTTATAGATTACTTTAAATTTCTTCCATTTTCAACATGTTTAGTGTCATGTCCAAATTCTGGTGGTTACACAAAAGCCAGCATTCCTTTAGAACTTGTGGAGCTGGCTCCCCTCTACTGAAGGAACAGTTTCCTTATCACTCTCACAAGGGACAAATGGCTATATGTGGTGCTTGTTAGCATATCAAAGTGCCTGCTGGCCCCCAGCCTCCCTTGGAATCACAAGTACCTGTTACACATTCAGTGTCCATTCTGGCTTCGTGACTTTCTCATCTAGCCCCTTACCCTAAAGCTCACAGGCTTCTCTCCCACAGCTTCTCATTGTCCTTATAACCCTGTTATTTCCTCTCTCTTTCTCTCCTGTCTCTTGCCCTTCTTAATTGTTTCATTTTCTTTTCTTCCTCTCTCTGCTCCACCTCCTCTCCTCTCATTGCCAGGTCCAAAATGCTGGCCATGTTTGGTCCACTACTATCTCTGCTCTAGACTCTTCTAGATGCCTCTGGCTGTGTTCTCCCTTGTGTCTACGATAAAAACCTCCCCCTTAACCGTGCCACCGAGTGGTCATGTCCTCACTCCATACATTTAGCTGTTATCTTTAGAGAGCTTCTGGAATTGCCGTAATTAATAGCTTAATCAATTCATATAAACTTGTTGTACACTGCTAAAGTCTTTAACTGGAAATACAATAAACCCTTCAGCAAGGATTAGTCATTACAGAAAGCTGATTTGCAACAGTTAAATGTCATATTGCACTAAAGTGAGATATAAACACTCCTTTGTAACTTGCATGTCATTACAACACACAGATGTCTTGGCTCCAAGAGCACATGTATTAAATGAGTGCTGGCTTGGACATATGCCAGGGTTGAAGCTTAGTGATCTCAAGTAAAATCCCAAAATATCGACTGTTGAGAGGTCAAGCTAACTGCTTTTAGTTCCGGGAGCTCCCGGCTATGCCTTGGAGCCTGTCACTGATGGCCTATTCATTTCCAATATGCAATAGCTTTCTCACAACTGTCTTTTGAATTCCCGAAGCCCTTGGAGAGGTAAAGTGGTTGGTTTTGTTGCTTCCAGACCATTGTGTTTCCTGTAGTATTTAGCAGTGAAGAATCTGAAAGTGCACGGTGCCCCCACCCAGTGTGTGTGCATGTGCACATGTGTGTTTGTGTGTTAGATACGAATGGAAAGAAGAAGAGGAAGAGGGAGCGGATAAAGCTATCTAGTAGCTTGTGAGTCTGGGGAGCCTGTGGGGCTAAATCTACATAAGGATTGCCTCTTGTAGAAGGAAGCCCAAACCTGCGTTTTTAAGTTACTGACTGACCCCTAAGTGCAAATACCAATGGAGATGGACCTGTGCTAACATTCCTGTTAGGACTTAATATTTTAGCTAGGGCTCCTAGGAACTGTATATGTTAGTGGTCTACCCTAATCCCATTATTTTAATGTGCAGATTTACAGGATGTGACATTTTAGGGAAAAACGTATGTGTTACATTTATGTCAGATACTGATCTAACATGATCAGTGTCTGCTCAATAAACTACATGTATATTGAGACTACAAAATTAAATTTGGTGAGACCAGACAAGAAACTGAATTATGAAAAGTTTTCTATAGCTAGAACATTCTCTACTTGCTAAATTGTTCATCATTTTGTTAAAATCATTGGAGTCCATCTGTATTAGTCAGGGCTCTCTAGAGGAACTGACCAATTGAATGTATATTTAAGAAGGCACTTATTAGATTGGATTACATGATACTGCCCTGGTAGTCCAACAGTGGCTGCCTTCACCCAGGAGATGCTGAGACCCTGATAATCTGTCTTGGAAGCCCCCAGAAGCCGGTGAAGTCAGTGAAGTCAGTGAAAGGGTGCAGCTGTAGCAGCAGCAGGGTATATGAACTTGCCTCCAGGAGTGAAGTCAAACAAACCAAGCAAAGCTGCTTCTTCTATCTCCCTTTTACCTGCATTCCCACGGGAGAGGCCACTCATATTTAGGTTGGGCAGCCCCATTCAAATAATGTAATCAAGAAAATGCCTCTCTGGAGTGCCCACTGCTATGTCTTTTTGTTGATTCCCCATCCAGTTAAGCTGGCAGGCAAGATTAACATCACACCATCTAAGTGATATTAATGTAGTTTTGAGGTAGATTATGTGTACTGTAGTATTATTGTTCTTTCAGGCTGTGAATAACAAAAGCTTAAATATAATATTTTTTGATATGAGAATACAAATTCTAAAATATGGTTGCTTAAAATTAGAAGGAGCAACAACAAAACCCTAGTATCATAGATACATGATCCAGCACTTTACATGTAAGTAAAGGCGCCTGGGGAAGGCATGCTTTACATGAGAACCTCTGTACTTCTGTCTTGGTTACCATCTTGATAGTAAATATAAAATTTATACTTAGTAATTCAATATTAAGTCAGTTTTCCTGAAAGAGCTTGAAGTCCCTTATGGTGTAAGGGACCATATGATACAAAACTAAATGAACATGAAGCATCACCTGGTACCTGCTCAGCATCATGACTCCAGCTGGCGAATGGCCTATGAAAAGCATCAAGGGTTTCAGTTAAAGTCTGAAACTTGCTATTTAGGCCAGAAAAGACTGAAGGGGATGGGATGAGACAGTACCTGCATTCCTGACTTCCCGATGTCATGTGTTCCTCCTCCTTATCAAAAGATAGTACTCTACTTTCCAGGGCAGCCCCTCCCTCTGGTGCTGTTGGTATGAGTGGGGGCAGTCTCCTTCTCTCCTGCTATTAGGGTAAGGGACTTGTTTCCTCTCTACTCCCCTCTGCTGCAGCATTCCAGCCCAGAGCCCGGATCTGCTGTTGAGCTCCTCCAAAGCCTTCCAGCTGGCATCTGGACAAACTTTGAACATGTGGAGAACAGATTCAGTCCTAGGTATCTGCTAGGCTCATTCCTCCCTACACTGACTGGCTGTGGCAAGTCCTGCTACCAGGAAGTTTAATGATTGGGGACAGAGGCAGGCAGGAGCCATCCTCAGCAAGAAAGAAACTGATGAATTAATAAGACAGCCAAGAGGGCCAACATTCTCCACACGTCCACCCAGAGACCATGTACAAATCTTTAAGACTGTGTTTCTTACACCTTATCACAGAGGAAGAAGCAAAAACAAATACTGCTAAAGATGTGAAGAAGAGACAAGCCAGAATATTCTATTTTATTCCTGGTTGGCAATCTTCTCCCCTCACTTTTAGGCCAGATGGCCAAACCCTGATATCACAGGAAGCCAGAAACCCATGATTAATTATTGAAGTTGCAGGGAAGCAATGATAGTGGGCACTTCACAAAGAAACAGCTTCACAAGAGGATAGTGAGCTTGAACCCTGTGTTGCAGAGGACAGGCCACCATAGGAGCATCCACGGCACCTACCACATCACATCCCCACAGCAGATAACCTCCCTTTTCATGCCCGTGGCTTGGGGCTGATTGAGAGTGCCATCGGGAACATTTTGCATATGGAAGTTTTATTTTATTTTTTAATTTAAATTAGAAACAAGATTGTTTTACATGTCAATCCGCATTCCCTCTCCTCCCCTCTTCCCCTGTCCCCCACTAACACCCTACCTATCCAATACCATTTCTGCTCCCCAGGGAGAGTGAGGCACTTGAATGTTAGAAGATTAGTTATTTGTTTGTATGAATATCTTCTTACTTTCTCATAAAATATTCGGTGGTGTTTTATAGAAATTTGTCATTGGGCTATTAAACATGTATTTGATATCTATGGAAAAATTAGGCTACTGATCTAATAAGCTGACATTGTAAGTGTATTTACTAAGAATTTTGGTGCTATTTAACCATTCAAGCTTTAGCTTGTAATGGCATTTGTGCTGATCCGGTAGGTTATTTTGGGGAATTTCCAAATGCAGAGTGCAGAGTGAAATGGGGATGTATTATTCAAAGACTGCCTGTGTCCACCTTAATACAAGAACTCCAGTTTTACCTGGGTGGTACAGCATGAGGCAGGCACACAATTTTGCTAGCGCCTAGTGGGATTGTTATTTTAGCTCAGAGAGGACAGTGTCTACTGTTCTGGCCTGTGAACTGAGACAGAGGCCTCAGCTTGTCCTCCTAACTGCAGTATTGCATGCTGCAGTTGGAGAGTTACAGATCTCAGCTTTTTATAGACCTCCAGGTATTTCCCCAGGTTAGGCTCCCTTCTGCTGTGCCCTGCCTTTCTAGCTATGGTTGGTATCTTTACCTATCTGTGCTTCAATCTGTAACCTGAGACATCTCTATTGGCACCATTGTCTACCTTTGCTCTTAAGAAGGCAGAAGGGTAGGGATCTAGAGAAGAGGTTCTGGAGTCAGAGAATCCCATGGATTTGATTTCTGGTGGTTACTTACCTCCATCCCTAAGATTCTTCTCCTGCATGTTATAATGGATCTGTGTTTTAACTCCTGAGGAAATGCCACACCATGCCATAACAACAGCATCATTGTATTCCTATCAACTACACATAAAGTTGCTTGCTCTTCACATCCTTGCCAGTACTTACTATTTTTTAAGTTTTGTTTTTATAATGGCTCTCCTAAAGGCCACCTTCACTGATAACGGCTCCAATATACATTCCCTGATGATTAAAGATGGCCAGCAAGCTTTCAGTTCCTCATTTGAATTAATTTCTGTTCAGTTCTTTGCCCATTAGTTTTAAAAAGTGAGCTTATGTTTTTGTTACTGATTTTAGGAGCTCTTACATATTGTGGATATTAACTTAGAATTACATATATGTTTTAAATGTTGTCTACCATTTTGATGGTTGTCTTTTCCCTTAGTGTTTCCTTTGCTGTGTAGTAACTTCTGCTTTGTCTAATTTCTGGCTCTTTTGCTCATGCCTTTTGTGCTGTGTCAGAAGAAGTCACTGCTGAGGTCCATGCACTGGGTAAGGTTCCTACAGTGTCTTCTAGTAGTCCTGTGCTTTCAAGCCTTACATTTCAATGTCCAATCTGTTCTGAACAGCTTTTGTTTATGATGTTCAGAGTCCAATTTCATTTATTTGGGATAATCACCCTTCCCTAATTCCATTTGTTGAAGAGTCTCATCCTTTCCCTTGATAAAATTTGTTTGGACATACTTGTGTGGCTATATTTCTGTACTCTTTATTGTGTTCTGTTGCTCTGTTTTTATGCCAGCACCACACTGTTTGGGTTATTCTAGCTTTGTATTTTGTCATGGCATCAGGAAGTTTTATTCTTTTTTATCAGGAGTATTTCCTCTCTGCTGGGTTCTTTGAGATTTCATCTGAGCAGAACCATCCTAGAAGGACATGGGGAAGAGGCCCTGGCATGGTGGCTCAGGCAGTTTGAGCGCCAGGCCAATCAAAGCATGTCTAGGGAAGGCAATCACAGTGGGGATTGTTATGGACCACTCTCCCCATTTGCAGAGGAGTTCAGATCCCAAAGCAGAGGCTCTTCCTTTATGTAAGGGCAGATTAGCTGTGATACCACTAGCAAGAGGCAGTTAAACCACAAGTGTTTGATACTTGTGTGGGATACTCTGAACATCTGCCTGCCCAAACCATCATCTACTGCAGACTGAACATCTGCCTGCACAAACCATTGTCACTGCAGACTGAACATCTGCCTGCACAAACCATTGTCACTGCAGACTGAACATCTGCCTGCACAAACCATTGTCACTGCAGACAGGCCAGCTCTTCCCAAGCCTTTGGATTCCTTCCCTTGAGCAGTTTCTCAGCCTCAGCTTGTTGGGCATTTCGGGCCTGCTGCTTGTTGGTTGTGAGGGGCATGATGCACATCGGGGGAGCTTAGCAGTGCCCTAGGCCTTTCTCCACCAGACACCAGACTCCTCCCTTCCCTAGGTGAGATCATTAAAAACCTCCCCAGATGCTGCTTTATGTCCTGGAGTGAGGGTCCTAAATTTCCCTGTCCCCATAATGCCCACTGACTAAGAACTAGTTCTTTCCAGATAAACTTCAACAAAACAAAACAAAACCAAAATATTTTGTAATATTTTTCTTTGGAAAGGGGAGATAATTCTGGAGCTCTCCAGCGATCAGGTTATGAAAGTTGATTGAGATGGTGTGTGCAAAGTAGTTGTGAAATGTCAACTGTTTTTATCAACCCTAATGGACTACTGGATGGCCTCTGACTGACACAGAGGACCTCAGTAAGTTAGTTGTCCTCTTCTAACAGGGGACAGCAGTTCTTTTTGCATAAAATAAGCAGGGCAACTTGTACCTGGGACTTGATGGTGAAAACGTGAGAACACATGGTGAAGCTTTGTGTGGGTGCGGGTGTGGATGTGGGTGTGTTCAGTGTCAGGGGCTTCTGGGCTACTGGTGCCCTCTACACTTCATAGACAAAACCTTCTAGGTGAAATGTGCCTTTGACCAGACAGTTGCTGCATGCCTTAGAGAGAGTCTGCCTGCTAATGCAGGACCATGATGACTTTTCCCCACTTGTTTTCTTTTCCTATCTCAAAGTGTCACCTTCATATCCAGTAGATTTCTACTCAAGACAGTCTGACAAAGGTACTTATCCTTTTCTGTGGCCTTATTTTTCCATTTCCCTCCAGTGTCAACTGACAGCTTACCTTGGCATTGGAGGCCACAGAAAGCCATCATTGGTGTCAGTGCCTTCATGTAGGATGGCAATTAAGGAACCAGGGTTTTCTTTTCTTCTTTTCTCTTTAAAGCCTGTCTGAATTGGGACTCCAAACCACCCAAATTCAGAACCACAGAAGACTGTAAGAGAAATCCAGGGCTGCCAATTTTGTGCCCTGTTTTAAGAGCTGTTAATAAGCGATTGCTTAGTGGCTCATATTTTTGTTAGACTATTTGAAAATTAGAAAATTATTGAACTGTTCAGTGAGTTAGTCAGTATGTTCACCATTTCTATTTAACAACTATTTTGGAAGTATTTGAAATTTACAGATAAAATTAAATTATTCTGTGACCATCAAAACAGAAGCATTGGATTGGTGTGTGTACCCTGTACTCCTCCTGTCTCATTTGTGGTTCCTTACACCAAGATATGAATGTTTATGCAGTGTTATTAGTGTCTTTTGGTAAACAGTTTTTATTTAATCATAGTGACTACAAACAAATTTAGTCATAGTACACAGAGTATCTTGGAACAAATTTGGGGATAAAAAGTCTTCAAAATCTTTGGCTCTAATTTTAAATCCTTCCAACTGCTTTAAATTTCTCTTGGGTTTGGAATTCAAGGGTAGGCACTGAAATGTGCACCTCAGTGAGACAGCGGTGTGGTGTTTACAAAGCAGTAGCTTGTGTCACCGTGGTCATGAATGCAAGGGCAGACACATAGAGTCAGATGGTGGTTCCTTTTCATCTGTGCCTGTCCTCACTCCTGTTAATTGAATGCAGGAAGACACTGCTGATGCTAATTAGAAGACTGTTTTCCTTGCTTGGTTTTTGAGTTTTGTTTTTTTTTTTTTTTTTTTTTTTTTTTAAACACAACCTGAATTAAAAACAGGGCATCTTTTCTTTTCATTCTTTCTCCCTGTATTTATTTTCTGTATCCTGGATATGGGTAAATAAATGTCTCTTCCAGAGAAGATGGGAAATTTAGGAGTGCTGTCTTGCATAGCAAAAGCATGGATGTCAGATCTACTAAATATGCCATTGCATCGTCTGCAAAGTATCACTGGTGCTAGGATTCAAAAGTGGGAGGAAGCTACCCCATCCAGCAAGTCCTCATTTTAAAGGAGAACCCAGAGAAAGGTGCTATCTGGAAAGATTGCAGTTTAGCCCTTTTTGATTATGGTTATGTGCTGGGTTTCCTGAATAGACCCCTTCTCAGAACCAAGTCCCACTATTCATTAAGTGGGAACAGTGGGGTGGGCCGAGTCTAGTCTCCCCGATGCAGGTTGGCCAGTGTGACTGCAGTAGCCATCAGGGCCTCCTGTCTGAAAGCCCAATATCTTTGGAAGAGAGATTAGACTTTGTCCTTTGTCCTCCCCCAGGGCTTCTGGGGGACTCTTAAGATGCTGTTTACACACAGGATCAGCTTTCTGGAAAGTGCATGGGACACTGATGAACGAGAGTAATTAGCCTCAGGATTCTGAGTGTGAATGGCAAGAGATCATGTATTCGCTAAGGTACCAGAACACCTTTGAGAATAAAATGAATTGGATATGTTTGCGTGGAGCAGCTTTTGTCTCTTACTTAGCAATGATTAGTTTTGGGAAACAAGATGGGGCAGATGGCAATGCCTCTCTTCTGCCTGCCCTAGGCAAGACATTATGTTTCTGGGAACCAAGGAGAAAGGGCCCTGTATCTTAGTTGGTGTTACTGTTTTTAGTAAGTTCTTCCCTTGTGTGATTCAGTGAATAGGCCACCAGACTCATCCCTGAACATCGAGATCACAGACTCCCTCACCTCTTCCATAGCTAGCCGGTCATTTCCAAGTCCAGATGGCTCTATCTGGAAGCCTAATGTGCATATCTGTGGAACAACTTAACAAAGTAGTTCTGAGAGGGTGTTAAAGGCCACAGCGACTCTATTTAGAGTTTAAAAGTACAATTTAATGTCTTTTAGCGAATGCTCTTAAAATGCCATTCCGTAAATTAACATGCCATCTGCCAAATAGTTGCCATTTATGGATCAATAAAAGTTCAAAGAGGTTAAGTGACTTGTCAAAGGAACACAGCAAGTAGCATAATCAGAAGAGGATTTGAGGCTTTTAATTTCTAGTCTTTTCTCTAAAGCAATTAGCCGATTCTATCCCAAGATTAGCACAAGGCAGGTCAAACAGTGTCCACAGGTGTGCCTGGGAAAGGGACCATTTTTGTCCCTGGAGAATTTTGGTTTCTTTTCCTTTAATAGTGCTCATTGCACTGAATCTCTGCATTTGGCTAAAGTGTGCATTTTTTGCTCTTTATGAGGGAAGAAATGTAAAATTCAGCCAAGGAAGGGTTGAGTGGAACCTCCGTGCGAGGGTGGTTTTCTAAATGTGAGAAAAGAGTGAAGACAGAGGGCTTCCTTGCTGTTGAGAAATCATGGCCTCTGGAGCAAGGTCACTGTAGTTGTTGGTTCATTTGTCCATAACTGTGTTGAGAGATTGAGTCAGTGTGTAGGTTTGACATCCTGGTTCAATGTAAGAATTTGTGGGATTACTGACCTCCTAGAAGAGAGTTTCTATTAGCAATTTTGTACTCCCTTCTCTGTGAAAAGTGCTTCCTAGCTTTTTGACTAAAACAAGCATCAAGAAGCTATGGGTTGCTCATTGTCTAGACCACAGGTTTAGAATCCAATGCAGGCAGACACTGAGTGAGTTACACTGGACTTGGTACAGAGTGTGAAGAGCCAGGCTCTGTCTGCCCAAGGGGAATACATGTGCATTTCTGTTCAGGTATATGGAAGAGCGATTCCTTGGAATAGGTGAGCCTGTCTCAGTTTCATGCCCATAATGTTTTATGACAGTAGCCTGGGTTCTGCCAGCATTTTAACCATAGGCGGCAGAGATGGGATTCTGTAAGCTGTGGCTGCCTCCTTGTGTGGTGTTTTGGGGTTTGATTGACAGGTCTCTGACCTTGTCTTTAATTAAATTGCTTCTCAGCCCAGTATCTTGAAAGATGGCTTTTGTGGAGTGTGTTGAACACTGCATTTTTCAGCTTGTTACTAGCACTTGGAATAATGAAGTTTGGAGATCAGGAATACAATGCTAAAGTAGTCATTTAAAAAGCCTTACTGCTGATTGCTGAGGGGGAACAGGAAGGGAAGTGAGAGAAAACCCACAGCCAAGTTCTCTCCCTGGAGGTCCCCCTTCCCTTCTGTACTCCCCATGAGCCACAAGGTCACTATTTTGTTCTGTTTGTTTCAACTCTCAAGTTTTATTTACTTCAGGATTTGGGAAATTTCTCTGAAAAACTAGTTTTCAGTGAGGGATGGATAATTTAGGATCCTCACTGCAGGCATAAAACAGCATCTGGGGAGGTTTTTGATGATCTCACCTGGGGGAGGCAAGATGCTGTTGGTGTCTGGTAGAGAGAGGTGTGGGCACTGCTAAGCTCCCTCAGTATGCACCATGCCCCTCACAACCAGCAAGCATCAGGCCCAAGACATCCAGTGTACTGAGGCTGAGAAACTGCTCTAGAGAAGGAACATGAAGGCTTGGGAAGAGCTGGCCTGTCTGCAGTTGACAATAGTTTGTGCAGGCAGATGTTCAGAATATCCCATCCAAGTGCCAAATGCTTGTGGCTTTTTTGAGTTTGCTTTTTCAGGCTAATCCTTGCACTGCTTACTCTGTCCTTAGGATGACTATTCCTCTGCTGAGCTCCCGTGTCTTTTGTGGAGGAACGATGTTAGAAACCAAGCTGTGGGCACTGGCTTTTAAACCCCCAAATCTAAATGAGCTTCACTTATGAGGTCTAAATTATTTGGTCTTTGCCATAAACATGATTATATTTTAAAATAAGTTTTTTTTAAATATATTTGAGCTTATATGGGACTAGTATTGACATTTAAAAGGACAGCCTTCCTAAATTAAATTGGTGACAATGTACTTAGTAAATTATGATTCCTTTCTGACAGGCTGATGGTGTTGAGAGTATTGGTGCTTTGCATCAACCTTGTTATTGAGCAGCTGATTTACTTAGTTTTATCACAGCCTCTTAAGCTACGTGCGGCTGAGTCCTCCTTTATCTACACAAAGATAATTTGTTCTACAGTGTAGAACATCTGCAATGATAACCCTTTCTAGAAGAGCTTTATTGAGTTAAATTTATTAGATGCTTTTTCATTAGTCAAGTTAAATCATAGAAGTTATTTTTATTTATTTATTTTTATTGAAAATAGATTCTTCTCTCATACAGTACATTCCAACCAGTTTCCCCTCCCGCCGCTCCTCCTAGCTCCCCACACTTCCCGAAAGTTATGTTTTAAATTCTTCTAAGACTTGCGGTTCCAAGTCTTCATGATTTCTAGATTTAGTTTTTAGCTTTGTCTGTTAACTGATTTACTTATTTAAATATTGCTGTTTATTCCCATGCTTGATGTATATAACCTGTCTTGTTATGTGGCAGGCATTATTGTTTATGTATAAAACATTTTTAGGAACAAGTGAAAATAATTTTGGTTTTGAAATAAAATTCTTTTTCTTATTTTTTAAATATTCCTCTACTTAAAGAACTCTCTAGGTTCATCTAGACACAAATTATATAATTTTTACTGCTAACTGTAAAGATAAAATATCAAGTGAATTGTTCAAGAAGATACATACACACACAAAACAAACAAACAAAAAACAAACAACAACAAAAAGCCCTTTAGGGTCTGTTTGAAAACAGTTTTGATTAAGAGTTCTTCAAGTCTGTGTTTCCCAAACGCTGCTGATGTTTGTTTTGGCCAGAAAGCATTTTAAAAGAGAATTTATTGAGGTGCAACTCTCACTGTTAAATCACATGCCCTTTAGCTCCCCTGCTCCCTACCTGCCCCCCCCCTCAGATTCAGGCCTTACATGCTTGTTGGGCAAAAAGCTGACAGGCTCCAACTGTGAAGGTTAGAGCACAGAACTCTGGGGAAGAGATTGGAGGGAGCAAGCACCGTCCTTTCCCCTTGCACCTGCAGGACAAGTTTAAGGTTCTCTGTCCCTTCAGTCTTGCTGTCTCTGGCATGATGTTCCCTCTTCCCCAAGCATTCTCCCACTTCAAAGCCTAGTCATGCTACCTCCTTCCCCTGTATCTGGAAACATTCTCTCCAAAAAACGGGGCTTGTGACGTGTAATTTGGTATCAGCTCCTTTCAACTCTGCATTTTTGTTCTCTCTCTCTCTCTCTCTCTCTCTCTCTCTCTCTCTCTCTCTCTCTCTCTCTCTCTCACACACACACACACACACACACACACACACACACACCCCTATCATCAATTAACCATTTTGAGGTGAGGAAATTAAAGGCATTAAATATGTCACAATGCTGTGTGATTGTTACCTCTGTCTAGTTCCACACTCCTTACCCAATAAATATACTCTCTCATTTTCTCTCTTCCCTGAGCCTATACAAACTCCTATCTATATTCTGTCTTTGTGGATTCATCCATCTTATATATTCCATAGAAATGACTTACAGTGTGTGGTCCTCATGTCTGGTTGTTACCATAATGTGTTGCTGTTTCTTCTTTGCAGCATTAATCATTACTCTTTTTTTTTTTTTTTTTGAACAAGCCTGCTTCACATGCAAGTCCCCTCTCCCGCCCCTCCCCCCCCCCCTCCCTCCTACCCCCACCCCATCCACCCACCACTCCCCAGGCAGGGCAGGGCCCTCAACCAGGGCTCCACAGTGTCCTCCAAATCTTCCTGTACTGGGGCCTGGGCTCCTCCCCATGTGTCCAGGGCCAGAGTGTGGGATGGGCTCTCAAAGTCCCTTCTTGCACCAGGGAAAAACACCAATCCACCACCAGGGGCTCCCTGGAGTGCAGAGGCCTCCTTACTGACATCCATGCTCAGGGGTCTGGATCAGTCTTGTACTGGCCTCCCAGACAACATCTGGGCTGACAACTACCTATTTGTATGAATGTACCACATTTTCTTATTTATTCACCAGTGATGGGGATTTGGTCTGTTTTTGCTTTATGGCACCTTTGTCTAGTGTTGCAATGAGCATGCATGTTTGTGAACTCCGAGTGCCCAGTTAGAGTTCTGCTGGGCAAGTGAAATGGTAAGGTCTTGAGATACCTCTGTTTAGCTTTCAGAGAACAGCCATGGTTTTTACAGCAGTGGGATGATTTTCCAAAATCACTGCTAACTTGTGTCTGTTATCTAAATCAAAATACTTAATTTGGAAACATATGTTCCTTAATGCTTTGATTTTGCTATTAAAAGTAGATGATCTTTAGCATATCTACCACTGTTTTCCAAAGTGGCTTTAAAAATAAATAAAGTAAATGCAGCAAAAACAAAACTTTGGCCGATTTCTTTGTTCCTCTCATGAGAGTTGGAAAGAATCTCTGAAACAGATTCCAGGAGTTTATGTTCTAGTCTTCTGCTCTCAGACAATTAGCTTGCTGTCTCTTGAGCTTAGGAAAAGCCAATTTAAATATCCAGGCTCCATATCTACTTTCTGTCTGACTTGATCAAAATAAAGAAAAAACAAGCCAAATCTATACCAAGTGCTCAATAACCCTTTATACAGATATGCAGATAACAAATACTTTATTCTTAACATGAAGAAAAGAATTTGAAAGAAAAAGAACATGTGAATATGTACCATAAAATAATGTTTCTTTTTTCCCTTTGCCATGTTGCTGGAGTGTTGAAGTCTGTCTAAGAGGTGTTCATGTAACTTTGTACAATATAGCTTGTGAATTTTAAGAGTCATCGATGGTATTCAAATTGTGTGTTCTTATTTTTAGTTACTGTCAATCCCTCAGTACTGTTTCTTAAGCAATATATATATATATATATATATATATATATATATTTTTATTTCCGAAGATGGGTATATTCACTTTTTGGTACCTTCAAATGAGTCAGCACAGCCTGTTTATTACAGGTGCTTGATAAATACCTGTTGAACTCAACTGGGGGTAAAATTTCAAAACAGACAGCAACTTTGTGAATGCAGAAAGCAATTTTGTCTGATTTACAAGAATATGCCTTGTACCCAGTGCTGTATCTTCTCCATAATGTTTACCAAATGACTGAGTGACTCTGAGGTACAAATGGAGAGGTTAGGTCTTCACCTATCAAGCTCATCAGCTTCCTTTCTTTATTTGGCATCTCTTTGGTATTCAAACACAGAGGTGTGTAGCTTTTCTTGGAGTAGGTATAATAAGTTAATTCTTAAATATCAAATGAAAATTTGAAAGCTTTGAGTTTAACTAGATCATATAAAGTATTTTATTAGGATAATACTTAGTCATGTGTCCACTTTTCTTTCCTCTTGGGGAATGTCTCCATTGAAGTAGATGTCTAAGGTATTCCGACTTTGGATCTCTTACCACCATCCTGTGTCTCTTGTGTTTTATGTCTCCTTAAAGACCAGCCAGTGTTTCCTTGAAATGATGTCTTTGGTGAAGGAAATGATTTTCCCTCTTGAGAAACAATACACTGTGAGTGTGGAGTGAAGTCAGAGAGTGGGACTTGGTGCTGGAAGATGGCTGCAGAAACTTTGGCTCTAGGCTGCTGCAATAATTAGGCACCAGAACATTCTCTTGCAGGTGATTGAACTTAACTGGAAACACTATGGACCAACAGTCAAAATCATTACAGCAGATGACTTTGGAAACTGCAGTAGCTCAGTTCAAAACTGTGGGAGCCAATATCAGTGTGGCTCACATTGTTTCTGGCAGTAGCAAAAATGGTGGTGAGCTCTGCTCGCCTGTAAGTGAACTGTACTTAGGCACACACTTAAGGAAATCTATTTAAAGATTATTTGGCATAAGCTGTTGGGAATCTGTGCCACACAAAGAAGGATATTTACTCAGAAAATTCAGAATGAGATTGCCTATAAAGGCTGACAGGACCTGTCTTAATCCAGTTCTTCTGTTTGATGATATTGCTTATGTGGGTTTGGCCCATGAAACACTTAGGAAGCCCAGGCTCCAACTACTTTTTTTTTTTTTAATGTTCTTTATTAGGGAATGTTTAAAGAAAGTCTGAGTGAGGAGGTTAACTACAAAGGCTTGAGACTGTAGGAATAGGCCAGGAGAAAATGGGTGATATAGGGTGTGGGCTGTGTGTGATGACAAGCAGACCTGGGGAGATGGTGGTCTGCACTGGGAGCTATGGAGTTGTGGTTTCCTTAGAGGACCCCATGAGCCCGGGTTTTCCCTGTGTTTGATTGTTGCTGGCCATGACATTGAGGCTCTGCTGTTCAACAAAATAGTGATCAATTAATTGACAAAACCAAACCAAACTAGTTCTTTGGCATATAGAGGGAAATGCAGACTTACAAGTGCTTGAATTTTCGCTCTTTAACGAATTGTGCAGCATCGTGTATTCATAAGGAAGCAGGAAAGGGAGCCAGTATGTTGACTCCCGGATCTGGAAGTTCCTGTACCTTGCGCTGTAGATCTAGTTTCAGTTGGGAGCCTTGTGAAAGCAAAGACAGTTGTGTTGTTTGGATCACTGTGAGAAATGGGTTCCAACGTATTTCCATGTTACAACGATCCTTTCCAACTCTGAAAATGCTGTGTTTCCAGACAGTGAACTTAAACAGTATCTCTGTGAGCCATGATGTGCTTTTGTTTTTGTTTGAAATGAAATTAATCAAATTCCTCTACACTGGAACAAGCTTCAGCAAGTACAATGGCGCTATTGCAACCAGATATAAACAAAGGTGAAAATCATGTTTTTCAAGTATTTTAGGCTTTTAAGTTATTCTGTTTGCCGAAGCAGAAGAGTATAATTTATGGTTGGCCCATGAAATATTATTCCAATGTAAAGATGATAAATTAATTTATGGAACAATTACACTTAAAAATTTTAAGTTTTAAGTTTGGAGAGGAGGGTGGGGGCAGAGGGCTTTCTTAGCATGTATGAGGCCTTGGGTCGCCCCTCCCGTGTGAGACCCCCAGGTCTACCCTCCTGTGTGAGGTCTTGAGTCTCCCCTCCTGTGTGAGGGTTTGGGTCCACCCTCCTGTGTGAGACCCCCAGGTCTACCCTCCTGTGTGAGGCCTTGGGTCTCTCCTCCTGTGTGAGGCCTTGGGTCTCTCATCTTGTGTGAGGCCTTGGCTCTCCCCTCCTGTGTGAGGCCTTGGGTCTCTCCTCCTGTGTGAGGTCTTGGGTCTCCCCTCCTGTGTGAGGCCTTGGCTCTCCCCTCCTGTGTGAGGCCCCCAGGTCTACCCTCCTGTGTGAGGCTTCACGTCTCTCAATGTAAAGTTCACATTACAGATATGTGAACTTTACCACTTTACTATAGTGGTAAAGTTCACATATCTGTAATGCAACTTTCTCTGAAGTTCTGTGAGCTGATATTTATGTTGTATGTGATCTATAAAAAATTTAAATGATGCAGTATTTTCTACATTATTTATTGTTTGCTGTCTAATGACATTGATGAATCTTACAGTATAATTTCCTATGTACTACAGATGTGCTAGTTTAATATAGTTTATATTATAAAGTTACAGTTCTTATTCTTTTTTGACATTTTTTATTGGCACATTCTTATTCTTTTGTTCAAGTTTTATTGTATAATATATCCAAATTTGCCTAAGGCTTCATAAACTCACCTATCTCCTTTGGGTAGTAGGTGTGTTTTAAAGACTAGGATACTTGAGACAAGGACTTTAGTTTTGTTTAACTGGAGGTAGAGATAGTATTAGAAAGACTATAACAAACGAAAGTACAACAGCTTCACAAGGATAGGGAGTTACTTATTAGAGACCTTAGGTGATGCAGCAGTGCAAGTGACATGGACCAGAAGTTTGGGGATACAGTCCCTGCTTTCCCATCTGTTCCCTATTAAGTCTTCTCTTCGGTAAAATGAGAATACTATCTGTTTTCTTCAAAATAGGTAGCATGAGAACAATTGTGAAGCATACCAAACTGAAAATCTTTATATTTCCTGTGAATTGTGATTTACATTAGAATTTCCTTGTAGGTGTCTAGGAATAGCTTTCTTTGAGTCATAAGTTGTTCCATAACTTTTACAGACCACTGTTTAGACCATCCAACTGAAAATACCACACTGGTGTGATGATAATGAATATGCAGTGCTAACTAATTTCATTCTTAGTTTTTACATCATGCATTTCAGTATTGCCTCACATTAGAAGACATCTCACTGCCTCTTGATTGACTTTGATAAATTCCCACTGTGCATCCATTTGTGTTATGTGCATTTCACAGAATAGGAAACAGAGACTTAGAAACTTGCTCTTCTTTGGTAGGTAATAGGAATTGGTGCTAATGGGGCTTGTGGTGCAAACCTGAGCAAAGTTGCCCTCTGACATGCACATTGTGATATCCACATGCACACGATAATCCATATGTACATTTTCACATCTGCGTGTTCACACTCAGACACACAATAAGCAAATATAATGCTTAAAAGGACAAAAAAGTCATTCTTGAACTACTTACTGCTTTATCTGTGACTCCAAGTACCACAATGGTGCGCACCAATTAACATGGCTTTAGAATCTGTTGCTATGTTCTTTCACTGCTTGGTCAGCTCTTCTGTGAAAACAAAAGTTCCCAGGTACCTCTGTCTGCTATTTAGTGGCAACTCATTCCCAGGTGGCATGCATGGCTATTGCTGTGATTTTTGTTTCACAGACAGAAAGCCCCAGTCTGATGGGAAGTATAATTTGATCGTTTTCGTCAGGTTCACCCCATCCATGCTTCTAGGAGACATGTTCATTCTCAGAGTTCCTTGGTGTGGTTCTTTTCCTGAGTAGAGAGATATGTGGGAGGGTCATGAACCTGGTGTGTAAAGGATTAGGAGGAGATCGGGGTTATTGCCGAAGTTCTTGGGTAAACATAGTGAAGGATTCTGCCTTCTTTCCATGTTTGTTATACCTAAATGGTAAAATTAACCCTTCATACATATGAATCTAGGGTACTGTTCTTCTAACTAGAGCTGGTTCTGAACTTTCTGGACCTGGCTGGGTTTGAGTCCTACCGTAACAGCATAGCTGTGTGTTCCTGGTCCCCTTGCTGTCTATATTTCTATTTTTTTTTGTTAATTTGTGGAATGGGCTAATAGGAACTTCATTGCTTTTGCTATTGTAGAGACTTAGCTAGTAAGACACTCAATTTTCAGGATTGTTAGCTGTACTTACGATTATTATAGCATGACCTTGTTGCTCACAGCTAACTGAACTAGGAATTTCACAACTCTTTATAGCAATGAAAATCATGATTTCATTGAACTATAAAAATTAATCAATATAAATCAGAGAGGCCGTGGAGGCCAGAAGATATCCAGAAGCCAGTGTTTGATCCCATGGATTTAGAGTTGTAAGTCACTCTGCATGGGTGCTAGGAACAGATCTCAGGTTCTGTTCAGGAACAGTAACTTTTGAGCCATCTCTCTAGGCCCTCAACACTATCTTTGGATGAATGTTTACACTATGACATGATTAACCAGTCAAGCTAATTAATGTATCCACCACCTCTCAGTTATGATTTTCCTGTGTTGAGATCATTTATCATCAACTTTCTTAGCACATTTCAAGTATGTAATCCAACTTTCCACTGTCACTTGGCTGTCTATTTGCTCTTCAGAATTTAACTGTCCCATGTAACTGGACCTTTGTTTTGTTTTAAAGACTTATTCCAGGAATTAAAGATGACATAATCCATTCCTAGCCTATTGTCATCTGATTTGCTTCATTATATCATTATTATATTCATAGAAATTTTTGAAAGCTTAGAACTTTGGGGGTTTTAATCTCTGTTAATAATGAGTAATAACTAGGATTCTGTCACAGTTCCATGGTATTTCTATCCCAACCTCTTGCCATGAGGCTTTAGATATTTTAATCATAATAAAAATTACATCTTAGGTTAAACTAATAATGTATAATCCCAACTGCTGGCCTTTCACCCAAACCTTTTCATCTCTTATGAAAGATCTTAATACATGCCCAACTGAGACACCTGTTGTGTTTTCTGGAATTGTAGCCATGATGGGCAGTTGGAACCATAGATAAAACCCAGAACATGCTGAATTTAATCTGTTTATCATATGAACCTGGGCTCCAATTTTGGGCATTCCTATATATACATACAAACAAGAGAGCATCACCTGTAACATTATATCATTGCTGAGTGGTAGAAATGAAGTACAGAACCAGAAAAAGCTTGAGTGAAAGGACAGTTCTTGTGCTGAAAAGATAATGAGGTGTATCTTTCAATGTGTAGAAATTCTAACATATTTGACACCTTCCAGATGCCCAGAAGGAGTTGTGAAGAGAAAGTGTGATAGCTTTTATTAATGGGGAGGAAACAAGTGGTAGAGAAGTTAGATTTGTCTTGGGGCTGAAGTGGACATACAACCTGCTTAGCAATTCAGTCCAACCGCTGGTTGAAGAATGCATGAATAAATCTGCATATATGCTAAGCTGTGTAGCTTTGTCCTCCTGTGGGACCCCTAAATGGGCATGGCCAGCATATCCCCCCCCCCTACAGACAGTCTCTCACTCTTTTGCTGGCTTTTGGGACCCTGCTCCTCATACTGGGTCTCCTTGCCCAGACTTAATACATGGGGAAGTGCTCAGTCTCATTGCAACTTGATATGCCATGTTTTATTGATACTCATGGGAGACCTGCCCTTTCCTGAATAGAAATGGAGGGGGAGTGGATTAGTGGTGGGAACAGAAGGGGTTGGGGGGAGGGACTGGGTGTAGAGGAGGGAGGGAAAATGTTGAACGGGCTGCAAAATAAATAGATGATAGATTGATAAATTTATTTTAAAAAAAGAATGCATGTTACCTTGAAAAGGATTTTGTCTATCATTTTCCTGATAACTGATCAGATCCCAGGCAAATGTTCTATGATATGACATGGAATTCAAAGCAGTGTAGAGGGATGGGGAACGTGTCCTTTTGAAAATGACCTCACTGTAGAAGAAAGGAGGAGCACATCTGTACAGACTGTAGCAAGACCTTCGCTGAGGATGCTGCAGCTGTTATTGGTGATTTCTTTTTCTCCCTTAGCATGGAAGAGAGGAATTTTAGTGCATATACTCTTACTAGCATATCCCTGAGATTTTTAGACAACATCTAAGCTTCCCTTTACAGCTACTGTTCCAGACTTTGTCAGTTTTTATTTAGCTAAATATGTTTCACTTGTGCTGTATCACAAAGCTCTTTACAGATAAAAGGACAACATTATCAACTAAATGGGAAACACTAGCAATATTGATAAAGGAAGGGAATTTTTTTTAACCAAGTATAAAATTAAATGGTTGACAAACTGGGAAAATATTTGGAGGGTTAAGATGTGAAAGTCTGTTTGAAATCTTTTTTATTTTTGCAAAGCTAAGCAAAGCCAAAAAGAATAACAGTTTTGGACCAGGCGTCGTACCCCACAACTTTCCCAGCTGTTCAAGACAAGAAGAGAAGCCTCTTGGCTCGTGTGCTTGCTGAAAGCTTGTAACCCAGGTTTGAAACTCAAACCTGCAGGCTATGTTGTCTTGATTTTCATACAATAATATCATCTCTCTCAAGAGGATACACTTGTGAGTGCTTACGGCCCCTTCATTTTAATTACCATAACCAGCAGACATTAGCGTGTTGGATTGGATTTGTTCTGAGAAAGCTGTTGTTGAGCTTGGAACTGATATGTAAACTTGAAGACCGATGAAGCCATGTCTTGTTCATCTTTGGAATGGAGGACCTAGCCCAATGCCTGGGTCCACAGCAGGCATTGTGAAATCCTTGTTTTGTGCTAAACCCTGTTGTAGCAGTTAGACCTATATGAGTATTTCCCCCAGAATATCACATTTATTAATATTTTTATTTGCTTCCTGTTTTATAAACAACAAATGGTAGCATTCTCTCTCTCTCTCTCTCTCTCTTTTTTTTCCTAAATAAATGGCTTGGTCCTTTCACTGGCCTTGTCTCTTCTGTGGGGAAATAGAACTTAGATTTTTAAAATCACTTTCAGATTTTATAAGATTTTACTGTTCAGTTGATCCATAAATGTATAGGGTAAACTTCACTTTCACTCAGCTACTTACCCCAATCCTGTGAATCCTCTCCTCTCATTCTTCCTTTGCTGTGCATGGTGCTAGCACTCCATGATGAATTCCATGGCAAATGGCACTAATATCCATATTAGCAAAATAGAGCATGTACAGTTTAACTCCATGGGAGGGATGCATGAATGCATGCCCACTGTAACTGATAAAATCCCACATCTGCAGGATTTCACCTCTGCTGTAAAAGAGAAGTCACACACAAGCTCCAAAGCAATGTGTGAATAATGCAGAGAATCCTCCTACCACCTGTCTTCTGTGGAAGTCTGGCTAAGTGGACATGTAGAGGGGTATCATGTGGAGATTGTGTCCTTAGGGCACAGGATGTTAAGTTTTAAGTAAATGTTTCAGGAAACACCAGATGTCTCCTAGGTTAGAAGGTGGTGATTCTTTGAAAATTCTAGAACAACATCCTGTCGCATATTGGCATGAGTTATTATTTTGTGAATAAGTCATTAATGTGGTTTTTAAAATGTATTTATTTTCACAGTTATTATGTGTGTGTGTGTGTGTTTAAAAGGCCACATATGTGTGCCACAGTGTGTGTGGATGTCAGAGAGCAATTTGCCAGAGTAAGCTCTCTTTGTATCATGCCAGTTCCAGGAGTCAAACCCAGGTTATCAGGCTTGGAGACAAGTGCCTTTACCCACTGAGCTATCTTGAATATGACATCTAGTTTTGAATATGGCATCTTTACATATGGAATAAGCTCAGGCATTTTGAGTTGATATTACTAAAAGGTGTGCTTTTGTTTGGTAATCCAGTTAGGGTAACGTTTTTTATCTGGCTAAGTACTTTATCATTTGACTTAAGTTTCTTGTTTTTACTGTTTTATCCAGTCTTACACAATTTTTGAATTGGTAAGACAAGAGAGGAAACTATAGTTAATAGTCTCTCAGTTGTTCTAAAAATCATTTCCTGATTGCTTACATAGATGTCCGAAGAGCCGTTTTTAAAGAGTTGGCCCAAAAGAGATAGTGGAGCTTGCTTTGGGTTTATCGGCAGCATTCCTTTCTTGGTATAGAGGGTAGTAAGTTGACTGCGTAGAGATCCCGAGAACATTCAGACCAAGAAATCCTCAGCATAGTGTTTGTGGCTTATGTCCCTTGTTACACACATGGCTCTTAATAGATGCTTAACTGTCAGTGGAATAACTGACTAGAGCTAGGGGGAACCTTAGAGATGTGGAAGCCAAGATCCAAGAGGCTTAAGTGCATTCTCATTAAAGACAGTGCAGGACTGGACCTAGATTCCTTTCTCCTATACAGATTCCCACCTCCACATTGCCCCGAAGCTATGGCAGTGCTGGCTGCACCTAGCCCAACAGCTGAGTTGGAGACTGAGCCCAGGGACAGTAAATCGGAGGCAGCTGGGCAGCAGGGGTTTCTTGCCAAGTTTGTGATGTTGGTTGTCAGCAAACCAGAGCTACAGAACCATTTTAGAACATTTCCAGCTAAAGTGGAATTTTCAAAACCATCATCAGGTCAGAGAAGCTGCTTTTATGGGAAACCAGGGTTTTGTGCAGCTGGTAGAGCAACTGGTAATGGTGGTTCAGGCTGAGGACTTCCTCCTTCAACCACAAGCACCTAACATCACAACTAGGAATCACTCTCCTGTCATTTACTAGGGCAAACCCATTTCCCCTTTAGGCCCCTTGATTCATAGAACAACTTTTAGAATGACATTTATTCATTTAATCTATGTAGGCTCCAACTGAGAATTAGTGAGGCAGGCAACAGGGTTTGTTAGGGGTTGATTACTCAGTGATAAATGGTGAGTCTTGCAGAGAAACAATATTTTTATTCCTTTAGAGGTAAAAGTCATATCTACAGCACTGTGAAGCTGTCCAGGTGACTTCATTAAGATCTGAATAAGAAGAAATAGATGAATAGCAGATGGGAATCTTGGATAAAGGCCTGAACCTTGATCACAGCGAATTTTATTTGTTTTTTGATATTATAGTGGATAATAGCAAGACAGAACTCATAAGGAGGATCATTTTCCAGAAAAAAAGATGTAACACTGATTCCTTATGCAATACTTGAGAAAATATCTCATAGAAAATATCTGGACCTCATTCTTGTATGTGAGCCAAGTGTAGTAAGTAAGCTTGAAGTTGGATGGTCTCTAAGATCTAATCAGACAAGGGCTTAATGGTAGACAATATGGAGGTTAGGCAGTATGCATATGCAGACTGCCCTATCAGCCATGGTCACTGGTTAACCATGGAGAGATTCTTTAACAAAGAGGGAACTGCATAAAACATTGATAAAAGGGTAGTTAGTTGGAGCAAACTAATAATATTCTAATGGCTTCTTTAACTGTGTGAGCTACTTAGTCAAAGACATCTTCTTATTCTATGATTTTTGACTTCTAATATATAGTAGCAATAGCCCCAACCGCTAAGCCACCCTTACTGTTCTGCTGTAGGAGACATATAAAACTTTATTGTTTGTGGAACTCACCCTATAATAAACATTGTCAGTGGTGGCAGTGACCACAACCACACAACAAATTACTTTTATATTTGGCCAAGCATATAATGATAGGATTCATCCTGGATCTGCCCTTCAAAGTGACATGGGTCAGTTATTGGTCTGATTATTTCCTGGTATAGAAACTGTCCCTTCACTAGGCCCTGTGTTGACCATGTAGACACAGGATGACCCTGCTACACCCTGGCTCTGGGTTGGATCCTTCCTTGTGTTTGAGAAGACTTTATGCCTCAGGAAGTTGGTGCAGTCCTGGGAAGTTAGGCTTGAAGGATTATAACACTCTCTTGCCAGGTGTGCACTGAGGTGCTAATGAAGACAAATCTCCAAGTACAGTGAACTTTGAAGAAATACTCACTGCAGATACCTTCTGCTTGCTTATTTTGTGAGATGAGATGTTGCTCTGTAGACCAAGTTGGCCTCAAACTCAAAATTTCCCATCTTAGGTCTTCTGAGTTCTGGAAAAGAAGGTAGTTTCTCAAATGGTAGCTTTTAGACTCTTCTCTTTGCATGTTAAATTGTAGTTTACATTTTTTTCTTATACTACTTAGATCTTAACTAGATTATTTGTTCCTCTGTGTTATCATAATACTGAAAAATTTTATGTTGTGATACCTTTGTGAACAATCCTCTGTATATGTTTATTATTTTCTCCAACAGATATAAACCAGGCAAAGGAAGAGGATCATTATCTATTTCCTGTTGCCTCTGGAATCTCACACAATGTTGGGTGCATTGTGTATGATGTCAGTATAAGATGAACTACATTGTATTCTTGGAAACAAAGTTGTTTGTGTCTCAAATATTTAAAATACCCATGTGGATTTGGTCCATCACAGATTAAAATGGATTGAAATCTAAGTTATAGTCCTTGCTGGTTTCTTGGAGAAATGGATTGCCAGTGTAGGGAGCTTGTCTGCCTGCTGGCTGTGAACCTGTGATTGTATGTCTTCAACTGTGGCTAGTTGTTCATATTGCACCAGCTGCAATGGAAAAGGAAACAGTCTTCACAATTGTTGCAGGAAAAACTCAATTTGCTTCAAACCAGAATTGTTTTACTTTAGAACTTGTATGGATTAGGGATCTAAACATATATACTTTAAAACACACTTAATGTAATTAAAAAACTTCTGTGGTTGTTTGGGTTCCCAATCCCTGGGTTTTAGTCTGGTGTTTTTCCTTAATTTTCATCTCCCACACCATCATTTAAGTAATACAGTTTCATTGTTAAAAAATTAAGTTGTAGGTCTTGAGTTCTTTCTGTTCCTGTCATGTGTCTGTGAATGTGTCTTACTCTGGCTTTCTCTCTGGTTGTTAAATGGCCAGTGCATTTTCTGAGACACACTAGCCTGACAAAGAATGAGTTTGTTCTTTTCTGCCGTGTTCTTTCCAGAAGAGTGTCTCCTCTCACACCCCATCTTCACACCGAGCAGCATTCCTTCACACCCACACCTCTTCCATCCTGTAAATCTGAATTGTCTTATGGCTTCCTTAGAAACCCATCTTAAATCATGAAGTGGCAAGAATAGCAAAAGCATTGATTCTAGATTGCCAAGGGCTGGCTGGCCAACTTTCTTAAAGGTGTGGGTAATAAATATTAGGGATATAAAGTCTGTCCCATGATTTCATCTTTGCCATTGTAAAAACAATAAATAATAAATACAGAATCAGGATGTAGGCCACAGCTATCCAATGACAACCCTTATTCCTATAGCAGGGACTCGGAAGCATTACATCCATCAGAGTTAACCAGGAGTTTGTTAAAACATGAGATCCCATCTCTTAATATTTCTATTTCAACAAATTAGGGGTAGAAGCAGGGAATTTGCATTTTTAACAAGTTTCCATTGTTAGCTGCCCATGTCTCTGGATAAAAGACCACACCTGTGGAACCAATGCCTTGGTCTAGCATTTTTTGATGTTAGGAGGTGGGCTGTCCTGTGCATTAAAGGAGGGTTATTAGCACCCTTGGCCTCTACCCTACTAGATCCAATACCCTCTTGACTCTCTAATAAATGACAAAGGAGAAAGAGGGGAGAAAGAAGGGGAGGAGGGGAGGAAGGTGAGGAGTAATAGACTAGAATATTGCTGTTTCCTATGGCTGCAGATTGCTGGCCCCTTCCCTTCTTAGGGAGGTTGCCTCCAGCATGCACAAGTGGATTCACCTTTCCTTGGCATATTTCAGCCAGGGATTGACAAGGTCATATATTGTGATTGGAAATAAGGACAGAAATGATAGTTGGATAGACATTGTCTTCTCTCAATTATATTACAACTCCTAAGGGGAGAGAAGGCAAGTTGCTCAAAATGTTTCAGAAAATGAAACAGTAATGTTAATTTTTCTCTCTGATTTTCTTCATCAAATTTGAAAGAACTTTCTAGAAG
The DNA here is from genome assembly GCF_003668045.3 of Cricetulus griseus. Taxonomy (NCBI): domain Eukaryota; kingdom Metazoa; phylum Chordata; class Mammalia; order Rodentia; family Cricetidae; genus Cricetulus; species Cricetulus griseus. Next base: position 135,646,597 of record NC_048597.1, read on the forward strand.
CTGTGAGCAAATAAAGAGTCATGGGCAATTAACAAGCAAAATATTGTATTCCATAAAACCTTAGGCAAAGGAGACATCTGAATTTGGCATTTGTAGGATGATTTTTATGAAAAGCTTTTAAAGGAATGGTTATCTCAATAAAGTTGTTAGGCTTTCAGGTACAAATTAGCAGGATTCATCTTCTATCTCATCTAGTCTATATGGTTAAAATATGGAAATCAGTTTGAACTCCTCCCACCTCTGGCTTTGGTTTTCTTCAGACAGCTTCTGTATGTAGGCTGGCTTTGATCTTTCCATGTAGCCCAGGCTGGCCTCCAACCTATGGCAGTACTCCTAGTTTTGCCTTTCAAATGCTCCCCCACACCTGGCTCTTTTGACTTATTTGTGTGTGTGTGTATGCATGTGTAGGAAGTCTTTAATCTTGAACATTAATAGACTTTTTTTTTGAAGAAGAAGAAGAAGAAGATTGTCTCTTCAGAGACAAATGAAAAAGCAAAAAACAAGGAACAGCAAAAATATAAACCAACAGGGCATATTACTCATGAATTATTAACTATGAAAGTGGATATAAAATCCAACTATCTTCTATATAGCATTTTGACTCTCTTGTGTATTGTATTCCTATTTATTTGTTCATTGGACCCACTTTTTTTTTTTTACAAGAAAGCCAGAAACATGGACTCTGTGAGATACCGACTCTTGTTTTATTTGTCATTTGTATCTGCTATGTTCCTAAAATGGCTTTGGCTGCCTGTTAAATTGTTGAGTAAATTGATGCAAATCAAAATTAAAGTACTCAAAATGAGAAAAATATTCAGCGTATCTTAAGAGTATACTTATTTATGAATGGTGACATGAATTACCGTCGTATAACTTTAAGAAGACATTACTATTGGGTTTTGTTTTATAGACAAAGAGCTGGACCTGGATGGTGTGATGTGATGTAAAGGCTGATGTGAGACACTTGAGCATAACCTGTCTTAAAGTGCTCATTATTTCAGTCTCACTTGCTCACATCTTTCACCATTACATTTGTGTATTGCGTTTTAAGGCGTGTCTAGCAAAGTCCCTGTTGCTATTTGGGGAATGTGTTACCAAAAACAGTCCAAGTAGGTGGGACTGATGTCATCTGCTAGGTAGTTAGTTGTGCCATCTGTTCTCAGGTGAGGAATGGCAATGCTGTGTGATTTGAATGAGAATGTCCCTCATAGTCACAGGAGTTTGAATACTTAGTCCCTAATTGGTGGTGCTGTGTGGGAGGTTATATGGTGGGTGCAGTCTCTCTAGAGGAAGTACATCCCTGGGGGTAAATTTGAGAGTAAAATGCCATGCTACTTTCAGTTCCTTTTCTCTGCTTTGTGCTTATGGTTCAAGATATGAACTCACAGCTTTCTGCTTCTGTGCCATGCCTGCTGCCCACTCTGATGCTGAGAACTCTGACTCTCTAGATCCATAAGCCAAAGTAATCTTTTTCTTCTATAAGTTGCCTTGGTTATGGCATTTCATCACAGAAACAGATAAGTAACCAGTGCTCTCTGATATGCCTCAGTAGACTGGGGCAGAGGACCTGGTAAGTGGTGGAGAAGGGATGTCACAGGGAGTGTTGAGGACTAGGACATTCTGAGTGAAGGAGATCATGGCTCCAGCTTTGAGGCAGAAGGCAGCTTTTCTTGACTCTGCTAGAAATCCCACATCCATGAAATAATAGTGGATGTGGGCCATTAAATATGATTGAAGTGATGAAAGGGGAATATTAAAATTCTAGCTGTGAACCCTTTTTGAAGTCAGAGACTCCAGGGGGACTCGGAAAACTCAGGGGTCTTTCCTCTAGAAAAATATGTGAAAACATACTAAATGTCAGTTTTAGGAGTGCTATTAACCCTGGAGGCCCATTTTTGGGTCAGAGTTACAAGGCTTTAAGTTCGAGGAAAAGTTCTGGTATTTAGAAGAATGCTACTATTTGTAATTTTATTATTCACTTGGGAAGCCATTGTGAGGCTTTATAGTTTTGTGACATGGAGTTGGCACTGTCCTACTGATTCTTGCATTTCTTATAGAGTACCTCTGTTAGTAGCTAATGTAAGGTGCAACAGAGTTGAAACTAACTGGGTAAAAGTAGAAATTTCAGGTAGTCATTAGGGAATGAGTTCAGTCTAGCATAGGTAATTTCACCTTTGCTTTGGCTTAGCAAAAACAATCAAAATATTTGCTCAAAGTGTGTTTGTAATTTTCCTTTCATTGGATAATTTTTCCCTTTTCATTCTGCATAAATTTTAGTATGTTTCATTAAAGCCAAATGACTGTGAGTCTTTATGAATTTAGATGTTTTCATAGCTATCACCATACTTTGTTAGAAGCCAACAGAAGTAAAGTTTATGTTGATGCTTTTGGAGTCCTTTTGATATAATGCTTTTGTTTTTTTCCATATATTGCTTATATTTGTTGATTTTACTTTTCCATCTATTTACCAACAACTGATATTCCTGAAGCTAATATTCTAAACAAACCAGTTAGTCTAAATTCAAGGTGCAGCTGAGCAAAGCAACGGGCAATGCTTTATTGAGAGATTTTAAGACCATCACACATGACACTTGCTGCCTTCTAGCTTGGCACTTCTACAGTCCTCAGGAGGACTCCCAGCATTTTCTGTCAGCATTTTCAGAAAAGAGGAAAGTCTCAGTAGAGACTTTGACAAATAATAAAAGGATGAGCTGCAAAGGATAATGCTGCCTGGAGTAGAAAGGAAAAAATTAATACGAGGAGGTCATGTGCAGGAGGAATTGGACAGACTTGGGACTTCATGAAAAAGGTGGAAAGTGCAATTGTGAGTTAATGTATCAAGGTTTGGAGCTAGTTGGCAATATTGATGGATACATTGGTAGAGATGTGTATTAGAACATTTTTATGAAGTTTATTAATGTGAATCTTTTGAGCCACTACACAAGGGGTGGATAGTCAGTTAAAAGTGAATGAGATCAGATAAAGCAAGCATTGGTGTAAGCAGAGGCTGGAACTAAACTGTAATTTTTTGTTTCTTTATTTTTTTATTTTATTTGAATTACAAACAAGATTGAATTACATGACAATCCCAGTTGCCTTCTCCCTCCCTTCCTCCCCTACCACCCACTCCCCAACTAAAATCCTACCTATCACATATCCTTTCTTCTAATCCACACCTGACTCAACCTTTCTGCTCCCTCATGACCTCTGCATCCCTCCTCTTCTCCCTTTCTCATTCTCATAGCTCCCTCCCCCCTCTTCCCATGTTTTCAATTTGCTCAGGGGATGGTGACCCTTTCCCCTTCTCCAGGGGACAAAATTTGTCTCTTTTAGGGTCCTCCTTGTTTACTAGTTTCTCTGGCAGTGTGGATTGTCGAATGGTAATCCCTTACTCTATGTCTAAAATCCACATATGAATGAGTATATATCATGTTTGTCTTTTTGTGATTGGGTTACCTCACTCAGAATGGTTTCTTTGAGTTCCATCCATTTTCCTGCAAATTTCAAGATTCCATTGTTTTTTTTCCACTGAGTAGTACTCCATTGTGTAAATGTACCACATTTTCTCTATCCATTCTTCAGTTGAGGGGCATCTAGGCTGCTTCCAGTTTCTGGCTATTACAAATAGTGCTGCTATGAACATCATTGAACAGATGTCTTTGTTGTATGAATGTGCTTCTTTTGGGTATATGCCTAGGAGTGGAATTGCTGGATCTTGTGGTAGACTCATTCCCATTTTCTTGAGGAGTCACCATACTGATTTCCAAAGTGGCTGTACAAGTTGGCACTCCCACCAGCAGTGGAGGAGTGTTCCTCTTTCTCCACATCCTCTCCAGCATAAACTGTCATTGGTGTTTTTGATTTTAGCCATTCTGACAGGAGTAAGATGGTATCTCAGAGTTGTTTTGATTTACCTTTCCCTGATGGCTAAGGATGTTGAACATTTTCTTATGTGTCTTTCAGCCATTTTAGATTCCTCTATTGAGAATTATCTATTTAGTTCTGTACCCCACTTTTTAATTGGATTGTTTGGTGCTAAACTGTAATTTTTTAAATCTCAGAATTCATCATTCTTTTTAAACAGTCTCCTCAATTCTCATATTCTTGAAGACACAAATGGGCAATATATTTTTCTTTTGGGGGGTTGAGAAAGCCAGAGGTTTGAAAACGGGGAAAAAAAACATCTGTTCATGTGCTTACTGAGTGGCACTTGGACTGTTTGTGACAGTCATGTTGCCTTGTATCTGAGAATATGTCCTCCATGCTGTTCACATGTCCTATTGTGACAGTTCTTTAGTCCTAACTCTTCCTTTAACCTACAGGGGAAAGGTCTCCATTTCCTACTATTGGAGGTCTGCTTTTTAGGTTTAGCTAATGATATAGGTGAAATGCCATGAAGTATGGCTCAAAATAGGAAACTCAACTGTATGTTTGAGACAAAAAGGGATATCCTGGTAGTAATACTGTATTTAATAGTGTGTTTGAGAACTTTTAATTACTGGTATGTCCTTTCCCTAATTACTGATTTTAGATATTTCTTTAAGCTTGCGGATCAGTCAGCCTCAAGTTTGTCTGCTGAGATATGCTAGGAACCACACATCCCCATCTTAGCTGAGACTGCATGGTACAAAGCTGCATCTCCCAGGTTCTGCAGACTTTACAGAAGTAGGTTTGAAGCATGGTAATGTTCAGAAGGCACAGTCTTCCTGTTTATATGTACATGCTTTACCTCTACAAATGGTATTTATTAATCCTTTACATATAGTATGTTAGTAAACCCTATTTTAGGAGTTGAGTGACAAACCAGATTCTGGGAAGAAAAATGGGCAAGAAAATGTATATATTCATTTTTGTAGCATGAGTAAGTCATGAATTTTATTTATTTATTGGTGTGAGAACATTGTATGTGTGTGGGTGAGGTTTGCTCCTGTGTGCACATGAAAGGCAGAGGAAAACACCCAGTGTCCTGCACCATCACTTTTTTGCCTTACTCCTTTGAAACAGGGTCTGCCACTAAAGCTGGCACTAGGCCATCAGCCAGCAAACCCTGGCAACCCCCGTTTCAGTATCTCCACAGGGCTTGGGTTACATGGGTATGTAGCTGTGCCTAGCTTTTTGGAATACTCTGGGGATTCATGTCCTACTGAGTTATCATCTCAGCAAATCACAAATTTTAAATGAAGAATAAACATTTATTTTCTTCTAGAGATTGCATAAAAACAGATGGACATGTTTGATAATTGGTAGCTTTTTGTAGAATAATTTGGTCACCGACCTAAGTGGAAAATTCTTATAAGCTGTTCTGTGGCTTGAATATGAAATGTCTCCAACAAGTTCAAGTGTTAATCGCTTGGTCACTAGCTGGTGGTGCTATTTTGGGAGATGATGGGAATTTTGGGCAGTGGGGTTTTGCTGAAATAATAGATGGCTCAGAGTGTGTTTTTGAAGGTAGTAACTGGTTCCTAGTCTCGTCTCCTTTCTCTTCTTCCTGTCTACCATAAGGTGAAGAGCCTCCTTGGTTTCATATTGGCACTCATGATCCTCTATCCAGGCACATGGAGCCAAGAAACCAGGTACTATGCCCTAAAACCATGAGCCATAAAAACAATATATGATTTTTCTTCTTGTCATTTCTTTTGTTTACTGTCACATTATGTATTACAGTTGCTTGGTTTTCAGTGGCAAATTGACTTTTCCTGAGGCTGAGGTCCAAGAGGGAATCTTTTCTCTGGGTCTTTGTATGGCAGACATCATGTCATGTGTGCCAAGAGCGGGGAGATATAGTCAAACTGCCTGTTCATTCAGTTCCCAAATGAAATAGTTGATTAGGTGTGAGCCATAAGGCCATTGGCTCTCTGGACCGACATTGCCCATTTTTGCCAGTTCTTTGCTGTGGTGTGGATAGCCAGTCACCTCCGTCAAAGAGGAAAAATGATGAATTCATTCACTGATTGACTCCAGGACCCAATGACTCATGAGTAGTTGGGTGCAATTCTTGAGACCACACAATGGTAGGTTGAAGCCTGATTTCATAACTTTGGAAATGAATCTTTTCAACATTTTTTAAATGGTGGTATGGTGGTGGGAGAGTAGCCAAAGCAGCCCCTATCTTTGGAAATAAGGAACACAATTTAACTATATTGCTCAGCAATCCCTGCCAAAGTTGTCCAGGTAGATTTTTTTTCCCTTGGTATAAATCACGCAGGCTGAATTTTGCTTTTCAGCATTAGCTGGGGACTATCTTAGAAGAAAGTTGCTGCTTCTCAAATTTGTAAGTGGGCTGTCAGTGGCCTCCTCATGGATGTGTGTGTCCCCTAGCTCCAGAGTGAGATGGGGAGAGAGGTGCTTGGAGGCAGCACTTCGGTGGCCAGAGACTCTCCTTCCTGAGAAAAGCCTGTAGTGAAATGTGGTTTGCTTAAATCTAATGCTAATGTTCTTGCCCTACTGAATCCTGTTGAGAGTCATCCTTTAGAGTGAATAAACCCTGTCATATTATGTCATTTTGTAGTTTTTGTACATTCAGAGATATTTGCCTAACTTTTGGCTTTGGAGATTTTAACTTATAGGTTGGTGACAGCAATGTAGGGTTTAGGGAACAAAGTCCAGATCATTCCTGATCCCGTGGGGAAGCAATGCCTCTTATTAATGTTGTTTTGGTGGGTGACGGGAAAGCCCACGATTCTTCGGGGTGGGAAAGCCAGTTGCCCCTTCAGACATGACCCTGCTAACCACTCAGGTGAGAGCAGGCTCTGGGGGAGGGCAGACTCTCTTTCCCATAAGAGTGATAATGGTGCTCACAGGTGCTCTTGTCTTAGTCAATATATCTTCTCTGCAACACAAGCTCAGGTTGTGATTGGTGTCTTATCCTTTGTCTTTTAACATGTGAATGCATGAGCTGGCACAGTGGTTTATTTTATAGGTTGGAATGTAACACTAGGGTTACAGAAAGCAAGAATTTTTTCTATAAAACCCTTTTGATCCTTACCTTATGACTGTTGGAAGTTCACTCTACCTTGCATGATCAAGCAGATCTACTCCTACACAGCTTTCTTTGTTTTAGGACATACGCCGAGGATTCATTGTAATGCATTGGTTTCCCCGTTTTTAAGCTGTAATTTCTTCCAGATGCTATTTTTTTCAGATAAGCTATAGGTTTTATTCTTGCTCCTTGTAAATAAGTTGAACAATAGGCTTTAGTTTGGAAAGCATTAATGAAGTATATTTGAGATTTTTATCTACCTTATTCTTCTGGTATCATCATAGTTAACATCTATACTGTGTCTGATGGTTTATTAATGTTTATCCCCATACTAAATTAATTGGCCTTCACAATAACCATGAGGCAAGTTAGGTTGCTTTGTGAATTTTTGCATTAGAAAAATAGGAGAATTGTCCTGAAAATCAGTTTTTGCCTAAGGTAAAATGTCAGAGTGTGGACTCCAGTCAAAGCCTGTGGTTTGTGTACATCAAGTAACTTTCAGGTAGGTGTTTGCTTCTGGAGAAGAGATTTGCACCATTTCTTTATCTCTTCCATCTATGCTCTCATTTTGGATGTCTGCATCCCAGTGGCTCTGGTGAGAGTGGTCAGGAGGTGTGTCTGCCCTCTCTAAGCCTTGTTCTGCTCAACTGTCAGGGAACATTTTCTATCTAGCCTGAGAGGTGGGATAGCATTTGCTTATCACAGCATATAAGAGATGTAAGTGTAAGAGATGTGTAAGATGGTAAGCTATATGTGAAATCAGCTTTCCAAAATTTAAACTGTAACAGTGAAGATATTTGGTCTAGAGAAATGAGATATCAGCTCAAGTGAGACCATGGCTCCAATTTGTGGAGTAACTGTCCATTCTCTGGAAGTTCCCACCCTGACCCAGCCACCTGCACTGCCTTTTGCCTCAGCTCTTCTGTGCAGCCTGTGTGCTTGCCTTGTCTTCTGTGCTCCACCAGATACCCCCCTCCACCATGTGCATACTGGAGACGGCATTCTTTCCGGCCTTCCTAGTCTGTGCCTTCTATGTAAGCATGTCCTCATCCTTGGCACCATGGGAGCAAAAGCTTTGGCCTGAAGTTTAGTTTAATACCTGCTTTTGGTCCTTGGCATCTTACATTCCTTCCCCATAAAAGGGAACTTTAAATGCTTTTGCTATTTACTTGTAAAGTTTTGAATACTTAATGAGGAGATATCATGGGTAAAACTCTCTGAAGACAGATGTGGCTGTGAGGGATTGCCCTGGATTTAATACTGAGCTGTGTGATCAGGGAAGTCAGCAAACCTCTTGGGTCAGAGGAAAGTTTTGTTTTACTTAAAACAGTGGAGGGTTTAGATTTGTTGATTTTGAAGGTCTTCTCAAATTCAATCAGTTGAATTCAGTTGAATGTATCGACTATTTGCAGTATTGTTCACTGTAAATATTGTCCTAGTATTCAAAAATACAAAACAACATGTAATGAGATGGAAATAAGTACTGTGTGGTGTTTTAAATAGCCAGTGGTTACTCATCTTTGTTGGTCTCGTTAGTTATAGAGTTATTTTTCTCTGGAGAAAAAGGACTCACCCCAATGCCAGGAGTTTTTATATTTGATAATGGCATTTATTTTTAGGAGCACATTGGTAGTGATTGATAGCAGACATGTGTCTTTGATAGCAGATAATATTCAGAGTAAACATCTGAAAAGCAAAATACTGTAGTGAAATTTCTTCCCCCCCATTATTGAAAATAGGTTTTTCCTCACATAATATATTCTGATTATAGTTTCCCGCCCTCTGCTCCTCCTAGATCCTCCCCATCTCACCTCTGATTTGGATCCACCTATTTTCTGTCTCTCATTAGAAAACAAACAGATTTCTAAGGGATAATAATGAAAATAGTATAGTAAGATAAAACAAAACAAACACATCAGAGTAGGACAAAACAGAAGGAAAAGGGCTAAAGAAGAGGTACAAGAAACAGATAAAGCTGCAGAAACCCACTTATTCGCACACCTAGGAATCCCACAAAAACACTAATTGGAAAGCCATAATATATATGCAAAGGACCTGTGAGGTAAAAAAAGAGAAAAATACAAATAAATAAATAAATAAATAAATAAATAAATAAGATAAAATAAAATATAAAACAACAACAACAAAATCATGACAGCACATTATGAGAGTAGGAACCTCCAAAGATATCATTGATTCATTTCCTGTTGATTACTCCTGGGCATGCAGCCTACCCTTAAGTGTAGTTTGTTTCTCTCTTGGAGAAAACGAAATTTTCACTATCAGGTGCTTATCAATTGGAGATAACTTCTGGGTTAGGAATGGGGCATGCATCCACTTTTCTTTCATCTCTAGAACCTGATCTAGTGCAGACCTGGGCAGGCCCTGGGCATGCTGCCTCAGTCTCAGTGATTTCAAATATACTCTGAACCTGTTGCTTTAGAAGGCTGTACTCCTCCTATTCTGAAGGGTTCTCTGAGCCCTGTCGGTAGGGATTTGATGGAGACCTCTCATTTAGCATTTCATATTCATAGGTCTCTCACTCTCTGCACATTGTCTGACAGTGGTTGTCTGTACCTGTTCCCATCTGCTACAAGATGAAGCCTCTCTGATCTGATGATGGCTGATGGAGGCGCTGATCAATGAGTGTAGCAGAATGTTGTGAGGAGGCATTTTGTTGCTGCATGGATTTCTTTTTCTTTGTTTTTAGAACAGTAGTATTTGGTTTTACACTAAGTCCTTTGTCAATCTAATCTCAGGTTCTTGGTTATCCAAGACATGTTGGGAGTGGGTTCCGTCTCCTAGATTGGGTCTTAAGTTAAATCAGATATTGGTTGGTTACTCCCACAAAGATACAAGGAGATTTTCTCCATCTATTTTGGTCCCACTGGACTGGTTTTCCTCTGCTCATAGCCACTTAAGAAATAACCATTCTTAGACTTAATATATATTTATAATTGTTTGGCCATTGACTTAGACTTTTTACTGGCTAGCTCTCTCTTAATTATTAACCCATTATTATTAATCTATGTGTCTTCACATGGCTTTATCTTACCAGAGAATGCCCATGCATCCTACCTCCCCAGTGGCTACATGGCATCTCCCTGACCCTGCCTATTACCTCTCACTACACTTGTTTGGATTTCGTGCCTGGCTTTACTCTGTTAAGCCCTTGGCTGAAACAGCTTTATTCATCAACCAATAAGAGAAACATAGTCACAGCATATAGAAGGGCATCCCCTATCACACAAGCTTGGTGTAACCATCGCACTAGCATATCTTGCAGGCAGGACACCACTGTAGATCAAAGATGTTTGTGTTTACATTTGTCCTTTGATAGCATGCAGAGTATATTCTAGTACCATGAACACTAGTTTGTAAAGGCTCTATGTGGGCACCACTTGACTTCTGCATGTTCAATGAGTTGTGTAGGTGTTGTCTTCAGCAATATGACCTTGCTGTGAGTTTATGGAGAACAACCTAAAGTCTTGGCAACAACCTGGGTTGTTTGGGGGTTCCCATGAGATTTGTTTAACCAACAGCTTAATTAGATATAACCAAATCCTGGTACTGAAAGCTTCATTTGTTGACAGTGGTTTCCAGTGTGGGCCCTGTCTTCCCATTATTTGGTGATTTCATTTAGATCTTTAGCATATATATATATATATATATATATATATATATATATATATATGGAAGCTTGTAGCTTGTACTGGTTAGGTTTCCATACTGCCCATCAGACATTTAATTTTAGTGCTCTCTCTCTCTCTCTCTCTCTCTCTCTCTCTCTCTCTCTCTCTCTCTCTTTCTTTCTCTCTCTCTCTGTCCAATGGATGTTTATTGCTTTTACAGCTATTTCAATGAACCTTACTTCTTCCCTAAGTTTTTTTTAGAGCACTTAACACTAGGTTATACTCAGTTGATATTTACTGAAGACATTGTGTGTGTATGTATGGTGTGTGTGTGTGTGTGTGTGTGTGTGTGTGTGTGTGTGTGTGTGTGTGTGTGTGTTGGTGGTATGCTCCCCTTAGTGTAAATCAGTCTTTGTAAGAGAAATACATTTATCTTAGAATACATTCTTTTTATTTTTGAAAAACAAGAAAGTAGAACTCACTTAAAAATAAGCAAAACTTTTTGCCCAAGTGAATTAGCTAGCTCCAAAGAGTTCTGTTGAAGTAGTGTGAGCAAAGAACATGCTGTTGGCCAGCTGGATGTGGAATTAAGGTGTGATTGTGAAGGCTCTCGAACCATAAACCCTCAAACCCAGTGCTACAGAGTAGATCAGTGAGCTGGCACACAGTTTTGTTGTGGAGGTTCTGTGAAGGAACTCATGCTGGCAAAGTGGGAGGGGTGGCATGGTGAAACATCTTGTCAAGAAAGAGGGCCTGCAGCAGGCAGCCAGGTTGTGCTCCTAGAGCAGCCATCTTAACACTAATCAAAATCCTAAGGAAAAACCAATGTAATGCATTGTAACCCAACTTCAAAGAGTAACATCAATCCTTTCCTCCTCTGATCATCTTACTGTATATATGTAACAGGTTAGACTCCTGGGATTTCCACCCATACCCTGAGTACCAGCTCTTCTGAGGGGATTGGCCATGGACAGCTAATAAGCCACCCTTCTGGAATGTGCTAGATAGGGCTTAGTTCTGTTTAGCTGGACTAACCTTTGAGGAGCTGGTTTTGTCTTGGACCCTCACTAGTGCCATGCTAGGGACATAGTAGACACAGATAAACAGTCTGCTTTTATAGAGTTGGAAGCATTAAATCTGTAATTCTAAGTAAAATGGATACAATAGAGGAGGCCATATATGTGCTGTAAGAGAGTGAGGTGTGGGTATTATGCTATGTATTTTCATAAGTAGTGTCTATTTTATATTAAAAGTCAATCCTATGACAAGCTACTGAGGTCTAGATTATATAAAAAGAATAAAAAGCCAAATGGAAGACATTATCGTCAGGTATATAAAGTTTTGCTTTGCTTTAATGAAGATTATATTGGTTGAATTTGTAGTCTTGAAACACAAAAGCCTAAGATGTTGGCAATCATGCTGGCCTTTGTTGTGTGCCTACTGTGTGCTAGGTGGTGTGGCCAACATGCCTACTATGTGCTATGTGCTATGACAGGCCCTTGTGTTACAGGAGAGAAAAACTGATGCAAAAAGAAATCAAGAAATCCTCTTTGGGTCAAATGGCAAGGGCCTGGGTTTGGTTAGGCGAATAGTTTGATGTGCCTGATCGTTGCAGGGGTTACAGTCACAAATGAGTATAAGACCACCATGCAGCATAGGGGTAGATGAATGACAAAAAGAGGTTGTCAGTTCAGTCCTGTGAGCCCCTAGGAGCCCAGGTTATTTGATTCTGTGGGTTTTCTTCTGGTACCTTTGAATCCTCTGACTCCTACAATCCTTCTTCCCCCTCTTCCTCAAGATTCCCTGAGCTCTGCTTAATGTTTGACTGTGGTCTCTGCATTGGTTTTCATCACATGCTGGGTGAAGCCTCTCTGATGACAGTTGGGCTAGGCACCAATCTATAAGTATAGCAGAATATCATTAGGAATCATGTCATTGACTTTTTTTTTTTTTTGCCAGTTGTGTTTGTTTCTATCCTAGGTCTGTAGGCTATCTTGCTTATGGGTCCTGGCCCTCCAGGCAGTGTCAGGAGTTGGCTCCCTCATTGGTTGGCCACTCCCACAATTTCTGTTCCATTTTTATCCCAGCACATCTTGTAGGCAGGACAAATTGTAGGTCAAAGGTTTTATAGCTGGGTTGGTGTCCCAGTACCTCCACTAGAAATCTGCCTGGTTATAGGAGATGGCCAATTTAGGCTCCATCTCCCCTGATGCTAGGAGTCTTAGCTAGGGTTACCCTCATAGATTCCCGAGAGTTTCCATTGAATTAGGTTTCTAGCTCTTCCCAGAGATATCCCCAGATTCCAATTCTCTTTCCCAGTACTTTCTCTCTCCATCCTCTCTACACTTGATCACTCGTACTCTCATCCCCACCCCATCATATCCATCCCACTATCTACCAGCTATGTCTATTCTATTTCCCGTTCACAGTGAGATTCATATGCCCCCCCCCAACTCCTCAACTTGAGCCCTCCTCTCTGGGTCTGTGGATTGTAGCATGGTTATCCTTCATAGCTAATGTCCACTTAAATGTGAGTACATACTGTGTTTGTCTCTCTGGGTCTGGATTACCTCACTCACTAAAGATGATCTTTTCTAGTTTCATCCATTTGGCAGCAGATTTCATGATATCACCATTTTTAACAGCTGAGTAATATTCCATTGTGTAATTGCACTACATTTTCTTTATCCATTCTTCAGTTGAGGGACATTTAGGTTGTTTCCAGGTTCCAGCTATTATGAATAAAGCTGCTATGAACATTGTTGAACAAATGTTCTTATGGCATGGTGAGCATCCTTTGGGTATATGCTCAGGGCAAGTATAGCTGGATCTTGAGGTAGATCAATTCCCAATTTTCTGAGAAACCACCATATTGATTTCCAAAGTGCCTGTATGAGTTTACATTCCCACCAGCAATGGAGGGGCATTCCCCTTGCTCTACATCCTCATCTCTAGGAGCTGTCACTTGTGTTTTTTATCTTAGCCATTCGGACAGGTATAAGATGGAATATCAGAGTTGATTTGCATTTCCCTGATGGATAAAGGATGTTGAACAGTTCTTTAAGTGCTTCTCAGCCATTGGCCCAGAGCTTTTTTTTTGGTTAGGAAACTTTCAATGACTGTCTCTATTTCCTTGGGAGTTGTAGGTCTGTCTAAATTGTTTATCTGATCTTTCTTTAACTTTGGTAACTGGTATCTATTGAGAAAATTGTTCATTTCTTTTAGATTTTGTGGAGTACAGGTTTTTGAGGTATAACCTGATGATTCTTTGGATTTTCTTTCTTTCTTTTTTTTTATTAGAAAGAAAATTACTTTACATGTCAGTCCCAGGTCCCTCTTCCTCCCCTCCTCACCTGGCCCCACAACTAACACCCTACCTATCCCATACCCTTTCTGCTTCCCCTGGAAGGGGGTCTTCAATGTCTGTCACATTCTTTGGGATAGGGCCTAGGCCAACTGCCTTGTGTCTAGGCTCAGGGAGTATCCCTCCATGTGGGATGGGCTCCCAAAGTCTATTTCTATGCTAGGGGTAAGTACTGATCCACTACAAGAGTCCCCATAGATTTCCAAGGTCTCCTCACTGACACCCACATTCTGGGAGTCTGGATCAGTCCCATGCTGGTTTCCCAGCTATCAGTCTGGGGACCAAGAGCTCTCCCTTGTTCAGGTCAGCTGTTTCTTTGGGTTTCAACAGCCTGGTATGGACCCCTTTGCTCAACAGTCCTCCTTCTCTGCAACTGGATTTCAGTTCAGTTCAAGGTTTAGCTGTGGGTGTCTGCTTCTACTTCCACCAGCTGCTGGATGAAGGCTATACGATGGCATATGAATTAGTCATCAGTCTCATTATCAGGAGAGGGCATTTAAGGTTGCCTCTCCTCTGTTGCTTAGATTGTTAGTTGGTGTCATCTTTGTAGCTCTCCAGACATTTCCCTAGTGCCCGATTTCTCTTTAAACCTATAATGTCTCCCTCTATTATATTATCTCTTATCTTGCTCTCTTCTGTTCTTCCCCCCACTCAACCTCCCTGCCCCATCATGTCTTCCTCGCCCCTCTTCTTCTCCCCTTCTCATTCTCCTAGTTCCATCTCCCCTCCCCCCATGCTCCCAATTTGCTCAGGAGATCTTGTCCCTTTCCCTTTCTCCAGGGGACCATGTATATCTCTCTTAGGGTCCTCCTTGTTTACCAGCCTCTCCGGCAGCATGGTCTGCAGGCCGGCAATCCTTTACTCTATGTCTAAATTCCACATATGAGTGAGTACATACCATGCCTGTCTTTTTGTGACTGGGTTACCTTGCTCAGGATGGTTTCTTCTAGATCCATCCATTTGCCTTCGAATTTCAAGATTCCATTGCTTTTTTTCTTTTCCACTGAGTAGTACTCCATTGTGTAAATGTACCACATTTTCTCTATCCATTCTTCAGTTGAGGAGCATCTAGGTTGTTTCCAGGTTCTGACTATTACAAATAATGCTGTGATGAACATTGTTGAACAGATGTCCTTGTTGTATGAATGTGCATCTTTTGGGTATATGCCTAAGAGTGGAATTGCTGGGTCTTGTGATAGATTCCCATTTTCCTGAGGAACTGCCATACTGATTTCCAAAGTGGCTGTATGAGTTGGCACTCCAACCAGCAATGGAGGAGTATTCTCCCTTCTCCACATCCTCTCCAGCATAAACTGTCATTGGTGTTTTTGATTTTAGATCTTTGGATTTTCTGGGTGTTTGTTGCTATGTCCCCATTTTGTTAATTTGGATACTCTCTCTCTCTCTCTCTCTCTCTCTCTCTCTCTCTCTCTCTCTCTCTCTCTCTCTGCCTTTTAGTTAGTTTTGAATAAAGGTTTGTCTGTGTTGTTAATTTTCTCAAAGAATCAACTCTTTGTTTCATTGATTCTTTCAAATGTTCTCTTTGTTTATATTTTATTGATGTCAGTCCTTGGATTGATTATTATTCCTGAAATCTACTCCTTTTGGGTGTGTTTGCTTTTTTTTGTTTGGGTTTGTTATTTTTGTTCTAGAGCTTTCAGGTGTGCTGTTAAGTTGCTAGTGTGAAATTTTTCAAATTCTTCATGAAGGCACTTAGTGCTATGAACTGTTCTTTTAGCACCACTTTCTCTGTGTCCCATAAGTGTGAGTTATGTTGTGCATTCATTTTCATTAAATTCTAGGAAGTCTTTAATATTTTGTTTCTTTATTCCATGACCTAGTAGTAATTCAGTAGAGAATTGTTCAGTTTGTAGGCTTTTTGTAAGCTAGCATTGTTAACTTCAACTTTATTTTATTTTAAGACTTATTTATTATGCATACAGTGTTCTGCCTGCATGTATTCCTGCAGGCCAGAAGAGTGCACCAGGTCTCATTACAGATGGTTGTGAGCCAATATGTGGTTGCTGGGAATTGAACTCAGGATCTTTGGAAGAGCAGGTCGTGGTGTTAACCACTAAAGGAGAGATGACTCAGATGTTAAAGGCAAGGCTCATAACCAAAAACATAAATTAACTCCAACTTTAATCCATGGTCATCTGATGAGATACAGAAGGGTTATTTTAGTTTTCTTGTATCTTTTGAGACTTGCTTTATGGCAGAGTATATGGTTAATTTTATAAAAGGTTCCATGATGTGTTTGGAAGGAGTTATATTTTTTGGTGTTTGGATGAAATGTTGTATAGATATCTGTTATGTCCATTTGCTCGTCTGTTTTTTGCTACAGTGTTTCTCTGTTTAGTTTCTGCTGACAAACCTGTCCTTTGGTGAGAGTAGAATGTTGAAGTCTCCCATTATTATTGTGTGGACTTTGATGTGAGCTTTAAGCATTAGTAATGTGTCCTTTACAAATGTGGTCGCCCTTACATTTGAGGCATAGATGTTCAGAATTGAGACATAATCTAGGTGGATTTTTCCTTTAATGAATATGAAACGTCCTTCTCCATCTCTTGTGATTAATTTAGGTTGGAAGTGTATTTTGTTAGATATAGGATAGCTATACCAGCTTCCTTCATATGTCCATTTGCTTGGAAAATCTTGTTCTAATTCTGTACTATGAGGTAATGTCTATCTTTGATGTTGAGGTGTATTTTTTATATACAGCAGAAGGATTGATCCTGTTTTTATATCTATTCTGTTAGCCTGTGTCTTTTTATTGATGAATTGACTTCATTTACATTGAAATATATTAATGACCAATTATTTTTAATTACTGTTATTTTGTTGTTGTTGATGGTGTTGGTGGTCTGTCTCTCTGTGTCTCTGTGTCTCTCTGTGTCTCTGTCTCTGTCTCTCTCTCTCTCTCTCTCTCTCTCTCTCTCTCTCTGTGTGTGTGTGTGTGTGTGTGTGTGTGTGTGTGTGTGTGTGTGTGTGTGTGTTTCCCTTTGGATTTTGTTGGTGTGAGATTATCTATTGTCTGTGTTTTCCTGGGAGTAGTTAATGTCCCTGGGTTGGAGTTTTCCTTCTCATACCTTCTGTGGGGCTGGATTTCTGGCTAGATATTGTTTAAATTTGACTTTATTATGAGATAACTTGTTCTCCTAACCTATGGTGATTGACAGTTTTCCTGAGTATAGTAGTACGAGTTGGCATCCATGGTCTCTTCAAGTCTGCAAGACATCTGTCCAGGTCCTTCTAGTTGTTAGAGTTTCCATCAAAAGTTAGGTATAATTCTAATAGGTCTGGCTTCATATTTTACTTGGCCTTCTTTCCTTTCTACTTTTAATATTCTTTCTTTGTTCTGTATGTTAGTGTTTTGATATATATAATGCAGGGACTTTCTTTTCTTGTCCAATCTATTTGATGTACAGTAAGCTTCTTGTAGTTTTATAGCCATGTTTTTCTTTAGGTTAGAAAAATTTTCTTCTGTGATTTTGTTAAATATGTTTTCTGGGTTTTTGAGCTAGGATTCATCTCCTTCTATTCCTAATATTCTTAGGTTTTGTCTTTCTTAGTGTCCCAGATTTCCTGGATGTTTTGTGCTGGATTTTTAGATTCAGCATTTTCTTTGACTGATGAATCTATTTCTCTTATTGTATCTTCAATGCCAGAGATACTTTCTTCCATCTCTTGTATTCTGTTGGTGATGCTTGCATCTATAGTTTCTTTTCACTTATCTAGATTTTTCATTTCCAAAATTCCCTCAGTTTGTGTTTTCTTATTGCTTCTATTTTGATGTTCATGTCTTGAATAGTTTCCTTTACCTATTTTTTTCCTTGGCTTTCTGGCATTCTTTAAGGGATTTATTGATTTCTCCCAATTATTTGGCTGTCTTTTACTCTATTTCTTTAAGGGATTTTTCTACTTCCTCTTTAAGAACCTCTATCATCTTCATAAAGTTGGGTTTATGGTCATTGTCTTATGCTTCAGCTGCATTGTAATATTCAGGTCTTGCTGTTGAAGGGTAACGGGCTGTGGTGTTGTCATTTTGCCCTGGATGTTGTTGACTGTATTTTTATACTGATGTTTAGGCTTCTGGGTTTGGGATGATTATATCTACACCCTGATTTCTGTGTTTGTCTTTTTGGATGTGTGTTTTGTTCCTTGGTTTTTGTTTCCTCTTTGTTCTTCTAGTCTTTGTGGTCTGGATTTCTGGTAGCTGGTATGACCTCTGAACTAGTAGGGAGTCTCTGTCCAATCTGGGAGCTAACCTTCTGGTGGTTAGCTTGGCCTTTGTTACATCTGGGGGTCTCTGTTCTTCTGACTGATGTGACCTTCATTTGAGCAGGTGAGGTCTCCTGGATTTGGGGGAGGGCTGGCCTCAGGAAAGATGATGAGATGGGATGGGTCTTTGGAAGCAGAATATAGGGAGTATGGCAGTTGAGCTGGCAAGTATGTCACTCACCTGTTCTCACTGGTGTGGTCTGCACCTGAACAAAAGGAGTCTGCTGGGGTGGCCACAGGGCCTATCACCTGAGCAGGTGTGGTCTCCAGGTGTTTGGTGGTGTAGGGCTGGCTTTGGGAAGGATGATCAGGTATGATGGCAAGGTCTATGGGATGGGCCTTGGGAAACAGAATCTGGGGAGTAAGGCAGTTTGCCCGACAGGCAAGTCACTCACCTGTTTTTCCCAATGTGCAACTCTTAATTTATTTGTGTAAGTAATGTTTGAATCATAATGAGCATCACAAAGCTTCCTTAACAATACCTAGGATTATGTAAACTCAAGCCTTGGACTCCACCCCACAAGTGGATTATTGAGTTCATATTTCCTGATCATTCAAAGGAGAGTATGGGTATATTTGTCAGTGGACAAGATCCTGTCTAGTACTCATAATTATAATTATAAAATCCATAATATCATCAAACAAAGCTTATTTCTGGTAGTCATTGTGGTAATTCATTGTCTTCAGTATTGACTGAGATACCAGTTCCCTGAATGTCTATGCTCATGGGCTTCTGCTCTGATTCTATGCTTTGCTTCTGATAAAAACCACAGCTCTTGACTATAAATTCAGACTCTAGAACAGTGGCTCCCAGCTTTCTGAGAAGAGCATTGACCATTGACAGCATCTAAAATATTTTTGGTTGTTACAGCTAATGGGAGGAGCTCTAGTGTGGGCTCAAGATGCTATGTACTTCCTGCAGTGGCCAAGACAGCCCCATGACAAAGACTTACCTGGCCCCTTAACCTGCCAGGCAGTGGTAGTAAAGACTTGGATGACTTTACTAATCAGTGATAATGCTTTGCATGGAGAAGGTATGGGTGTTGATGGTTTACAAACTGTAGTCAGCCTAATAAATCACTTGGCCTCCAAAAGTTTTCCAAACATGACAGCCAGGACCTTATTCACCTGAAGGCAAGTTTGTGCTGAGCAGGCCATGTGGTGCTCTAGTAAGTTGTCTTTGTGGGTGCTCTCATTCAAATGAGTCATCACAAGTTTTCATTTACTTTGGTACATCAGTTGCTCAAGAAAATCTTGCCAGGTGCCAGAGACTGTAGGTGGGTTCAACTAGTAATAGGACAATCGCTAGCCTGAAAGCATTTATACTAGAAACTAAGTTCAGCTGCAGCAAGGCCTCTTCCAAGTCTAGTGTTCCCACAGGCTGTGACTGTAGAAATACTCACAGTTTACCCCAGTTCGTGCCACACCAAACCAGGTAACTTCACTCATCACCTGGTGCATTATTTTCATGTAGTCTGGTCATAAGCAGATAGTAAGGGTATAAATACCTTTTATCTTAGAAAGCAAAATCATAAAAATCACAAGTGTTTAAGAGTTCCAGGCCCTCTCTACAGACCTTTGTTATATAGCTCGGGCCCCAGCCTCCCTGTTGCTGGGATTCCAGCCTACATATGATTGTCTAGTCTGAAAAACTAGATATCCTAAAAGAAGATTCATAGAGTGGAAAAACAACAGATTTTGTTAGTTTGTTTGTTTACCTGTGTACGTGTGTACGTGTGTGTGTGTGTGTGTGTGTGTGTGTGTGTGTGTGTGTGTGTGTGTGTGTGTGTGTGTGTGTGTCTGTGTCTGTGTCTGTCTGTGTCTGTCTGTGTCTGTCTATGCATGTATAGATGTTACTTCATTTCAGGAACTCTGAGGAAATGGTCAGTATTGTCACCTTACTTTAGCGTTTCCAGGTTCTCTTTTTTGCCATCATAAGTGGATCACTAGCATATTCTAGTTGATCACATTTGGAACCATCTCTTAACACTGACTGCCCTAGGTAAAGGAATACTCGGGGACACCCAGCCAGCTAGCTCCCCTTCTCACCATGGTTTCCCTTCATGGAATTTGGTGCTCCATGCTGTGTGGGTGGCTTCCAAGTCACAGACATGTTTGTCTATAAGACTCTTGTCTGAAACATTCTAAAATTAGAAACTATTCAGTCCCATGATGTTGTTTTTGGAGAGAGATAACTATTGCATTCTCCAGGGCTTGTAAAATGAGCTCTGGCATTGGCAGCCATAGATTCCTGCCTTACTAGCAATCCGTTCAGTGACAGACCATGGCCCAGAAAACATTCATTTGCCTTTTTACAACCTGATTCCATTAATTGTTATTTTTTAAATTTGGGTTTCAACTGGCTATAGGTGGACCATTTTAAGAGGTAAAACTTTGGTCAGCTGTGTGTGTGGGGGGGACAGTGAAGTGGGGAGGTAAAAACCAAAGTCAGGCCTGAGATCAGTTGTAATTTCACTTTTACATGAGACAGACAAGAGAAGAGTTTCCTTTCAGATGATTAAGTTACATGTCTACTTAGTGAATAAGCTTTGCAGAAATAGCAGAGGTTTTCTCTGTGTCACTTGTAAATTATGTATTGTCTGTTTTAGTTAACATTTTTATGTATCAATGGTATACATTTGAAATGCCCAACCAACATCTTCGTCCCCCCACTGCTTACGTTTTATAGTCTATTGGGCAGAGGATTTGAAAGGGTAAAAAAGGAGGGGGATGGTCCTTAAATATAACCAAGTTTCTCAGGAATACTTTGTTTTCTAAAAGAAGTTTTATATGATTTGTAAGGGCATTTGGTACGTGTAGATTAGCATCAGAGAATTTTTTAAGAATAAAACATTTTATTTTAATATTATCCCTTTGGAGCTTGATTTTTTTCTTTTTTTAAATTTGAATTAGAAACAAGATTGTTTTACATGACAATCCCAGCTCCCACTCCCTTCCCTTCCTCCCCTACAACCCCTCCCCCAAATAAAACCCTACCTATCACATATCCTTTCTGATCCCCAGGGAGGGTGAGGCCTTCCATAGGGTGTCATCAGAGTCTATCATATCCTTTGGGTTAGGGCCATCCCCATGTGTCTTGGCTCAGGGAGTATCCCTCTATGTGAATTGGGCTCCCAAAGTCCACACCTATGCTAAGTACTAAACTTATCTACAGGAGGTCCTGTAGATTTCCAAGGTCTCCTCACTGAAACCCACATTCCTGGGGTCTGGATCAGTCCCATGCTGGTTTCCCAGCTATCAGTCTGGGGACCAAGAGCTCCCAGTTGTTCAGGTCAGCTGTTTCTTTGGGTTTCATCAGCCTGGTCTGGACCCCTTTGCCCATCACTCGTTCTTCTCTGCAACTGGATTCCAGTTCAGTTCAGTGATTAGTTGTGGTGTCTGCTTCTACTTCCACCAGCTGCTGGATGAAGGCTATAGGATGGCACGTAAGACAGTCATCAATCTCATCATCAGGGGAGGGCATTTAAGGTTGCCTCTCCTCTGTTGCTTAGATTGTTAGTTGGTGTTATTTTGGTAGATCTCCAGACCTTTCCCTAGTGCCTGATTTCTCTGTAAACCTAAAATGTCTCCCTCTATTATGGTATCTCCATTCGTGATATCTTCTATTCTTTGCCTGACTCAACCTTTCTGCTCCCTCATGTCCTCTGCATCCCTCCTCTTCTTCCCTTCTCATTCTCCTAGCTCCCTCCCCCCTCTTCCCATGCTCCCAACTTGCTCAGGGGATCTTGACCCTTTCCCTTTCTTCAGGGGAACCAGGTATGTCTCTCTTAGGGTCCTCCTTGTTTACCAGCCTCTCTGGCAGCATGGTCTGGAGGCTGGCAATCCTTTACTCTATGTCTAAAATCTGCATATGAGTGAGTACATACCATGTTTGTCTTTTTGTGATTGGGTTACCTCACTCAGAATGGTTTCTTCTAGTTCCATCCATTTTCCTGCAAATTTCAAGATTCCATTGTTTTGTTTTGTTTTTTTTTTTCTGCTGAGTAGTACTCCATTGTGTAAATGTACCACATTTTCTCCATCCATTCCTCAGTTGAAGGGCATCTAGGTTGTTTCCAGGTTCTGGCTATTACAAACAATGCCGCTATGAACATCATTGAACAGATGTCCTTGTTGTATGAATGTGCATCTTTTGGGTATATGCCTAAGAGTGGAATTGCTGGATCTTGTGGTAGACTCATTCCCATTTTCTCAAGGAGTCGACATACTGATTTCCAGAGTGGCTGTACAAGTTGGCACTTCCACCAGCAGTGGTGGAGTGTTCCCCTTTCTCCACATCCTCTCCAGATAAACTATCATTGGTGTTTTTGATTTCAGCCGTTCTAAAAGGAGTAAGATGGTATCTTAGAGTTGTTTTGATTTGCATTTCCCTGATGGCTAAGGATGTTGAACACTTTCTTATGTGTCTTTCAACCATTTTAGAATCCTCTATTGAGGTCCCATTTATCAATTGTTGATCTCAGTGTCTGTGCTATAGGTGTAATGTTCAGGAAGCAGTCTCCTGTACCAATTAATTCAAGGGTATTTCCCACTTTGTCTTCTGATAGGTTCAGTGTGGCTGGATTTATGTTGAGGTCTTTGATCCATTTGGACTTAAGTTTTGGGCATGGCAATAGCCATCAATCTATCTGCAGTCTTCTACATTCCAGTTATGCCAGCACAATTTGTTGAAGATGCTTTCTTTATTCCATTGTATAAATTTAGCTTCTTTGTCAAAACTCAAGTTAACTACAACCAGAAAAATATAGGCAATAGATAATCCCACTTTACCAACAGCCAAAAGAAAAAAAGCATGGAAACCCACACATAATTTCACCACCACCATCAAATCCAAAACAAACAAGAATGAACAATCAATGGTGATTAATATCCCTCAATATTAATGGTCTTAACTCGCCCATAAAAAGACACAGGTTAGCAGAATGTATAAGAAGACAGAATCCATCCTTCTGCTGCATACTAGAAACAAACGTCAACTTCAAAGACAGACGGTACTTAAGAATTAAAGTTTGGGAAAAGATTTTCCAAACAAATGGACCCAAGAAACAAGCAGGGGTAGCAATCCTAATATCCAACAAATTGGACTTTAAACTAAAATCAATCAAATGAGATGAAGGTCTTACAGAGAAAATTTATATCCTGGTGAGAGCCACCATGATTTTGAGCATCACAGCAGCCATGTCTTGATGTTCCTGACTGTTAGGTTGTTTGCTTATCTTTTGATAACTCTGGGATGTGTAAGTCAAGCTTTTAATGAGACATGTCCACAATTTCTGCTATTATTAGCTACCTGAAATGGTCATGGTGAAAATGTATCCTGATTCCAGGTGTGGTTTAGAAATCTAAGCTCCATGTAGGGAGTCACCCTAGCCCCGCCCAATAGTCCTGGGGCAGGTACCAGGTGGACCCGGGGACTCGCCCATAAGGGCGTGGTGAAGGAAAGCCGGGAGGACGTAAGGGAGCTTCTTAAGGGGCTGCATGTGGGGACGCGGGCCCCTTTTGTTCTGGCCGAGTTGGCTGGGTTCTTAACCTAGCTCTGGCCTGTGTTTCACCCTGCTGTCCTCTGAAATAAAGAGACCTTAATCCAATATCTCCATATTAGAGGAGAGCCCCCAGGAGTCTCTCTGCTAGAGATGCTACAGATTGGGATCCATCCCTGTCCTCTGTGTTTAAACTAACAACACCAAAATGGCTAAGGATTGTATCCTTGCCCAGTGTGGTGGTGAGTGCCTATAGGCCCAGCATTTGAAAGGCAGAGACAGGCAGATCTCTGAGTTCAATGCTAATCTGGTCTACATAGTGAGTTCCAGGACAGCAAGGGTTATATAGAGAGACTTTGTCTTAGAAACAACAACAACAACAACAATAACAGCAAAGGAGAGGATGCGGAGAAAGAGGAACACTCCTCCACTGCTGGTGGGAGTGCCAACTTGTACAGCCACTGTGGAAAACAGTATGGCGACTCCTCAAGAAAATGGGAATGAGTCTACCACAAGATCCAGCAATTCCTCTCCTAGGCATATACCCAAAAGATGCACATTCATATAACAAGGACATATGTTCAACCATGTTCAGAGCAGCATTATTTGTAATAGCCAGAAACTGGAAGCAGCCTAGATGCCCCTCAACCAAAGAATGGATAGAGAAATTGTGGTACATTTACACAATGGAGTACTACTCAGCAGAAAAAAAAACAAAACAAAACAATGGAATCTTGAAATTTGCAGGAAAATGGATGGAACTAGAGGAAACCATTCTGAGTGAGGTAACACAATCACAAAAAGACCAACATGATATGTACTCACTCATATGTGGACCTGCTTTATGATACATAGTAGTGACCATGCTTTATCAGAGCTGTTTTTAATGATGTTGCTCAGAATGGTTTCCTCCCAGATGATGACTGAGAAACTAATTAAAAAAAAAATGGTGCCAAGTACCACAAGAGTAACAGAACTGTGCTGTTTTCTGGGATTCTGTTTTTTACTTTTTTGTTGTTTTTTGTTTTTTGTTTTTTGTTTTTGTTTGTTTTTTGTTTTTTTTTTAAATGGAGCGTGCTGGATGTCTCTACAATTTTGTTCAAAGGACTGCAGAACCTGGAAAAAGAAATAGGAGCTGTTGCTCCTATTGATGCATAACACATTGCCATTATTGCTTTCCCTCTCTCTCCCTCTCTCTCTCTCTCTCTCTCTCTCTCTATATATATATATATATATATATATATATATATACATGCTAATTGAAACTCAAATATGTGATGAATCCAAGGTGTTTCAGTGAGTGCTCACCTGTGCATGCAAATTTGATTTCATCTTTAGTAAGTAGTAAAGTTATATGCTTGCCAAAAAAAAAAAAATGACACACTGGAAGACAAATGTCACACAATTTCAATTTTATGTGTAACCTAGAAATGATGAACTTATGGGAACAGAGAGCAGAATTGTGGCTATTAGGCTTCAATGTGGGACTTTTAACAATGGGGAAACGATTGGTTTAAGGATATAAAACTGCAGTTGGACAAGAGGCATGGACTTTCTGAAGTCTTGAGGTCTACTGAGAGCATGATAAATATGGTTGATAACAATATGCTATATTTTAAAAGTTGTGAGATAGTATACTTTAAGTGTTCTCAAAACAAAAATGATGAATATGTGTGATATAACATGTTAATTGGTTTAATTTAGCCATGCCATTGTGAACATACTATATTCTGTATCATAATTGTGCATGACTTTATTTATGAACTAAATAAATGAATGGAAAACAACAACAACAACAATAACAGCAAAGGTTAGATTCTTGGTATGCCTTAATAATAAAATGCCCAGAGTTGGCTTTCATCCGTGCAGGAGTTAAAGTGTAATGAATGAATGTAGGCTTGCAAACACTTCTAGTATGCTCATCTGGCCTTTCTGACATCCATAATCTTTCTCTTTTCTTTTTAATCTTATTTAATTTTTCTTTTGGTGAAAGAACAATTATTTTGGATACAAATAGCATCTTTCCAGTCAATGTAAAAGTTGAGCTCTGGTAAGCTTCTTCCTTATTGCAAGATGTTCACCGTGTTGAAGTCTGGACTGACCAAATGCCATCACAAATAACACTGGTGAGAAGGAAGTCTGCCCTGTTTCTGCTGTTTTATATACTGAAAGTGTATCCAACATGAAGGCCACCATCTGAAGAGTCAATTCCTGTAGGCAGTCATCAGAACCATCTGTAGCTTGTATGTGTGTGTACATGCATGCCTGTGTGGTACTATATGTGTGTGTGTATGTAACCACAATGGCTGAACAGGGTGTTGAATTCCCTGGATCTGGAATTAGAGATGGCTATGAGCCATCTCATGGGGGTATTGTGAACTGAACTCTGGTCCTCTGCAAGAGCATCAAGGGTCTTAACAGCTGTGCCATCTCTCCAGCCCCTGTCTTCATGCTTTAATAGAAGTATAACAAAGTCAAATTAGGGATCCAATATGTCTGACTTTCATAGCTTTTAGTAGTACATTTGATGCAGTGTTCCACGACATTTTATTTTGAAACTTGATTAAATATAGCAACAAAATGAAGACTGTCCTGTTGAGTGGTAACAAATGGTGGAATATGGGAGAAAGAGTGGTGACCAGGTGTTCCCTTCTCTTCGGGAAAGGGCAGTAGGTAGTGTGTTCTATGTATCAGAAGACGAGTCCTCCTTTTTCAATGTCATTGTCTAGTAAAAATAATTTACCTGTTATGCCTAAACAATATGGGGAGTGTTAAGAAATAGTAACAGAAGCCAAATAAACTAGAGATGAATGGAAGGGATGTTAACAAGGTTTTATGGAGTATTATTTTATAAGTAAGGAAACTAAGTCTGAGGGAGATAAAGGTTGTGGAGCTGGTAAGTGGCACTGCTAGTATTCACACATAAACCTTATTGACTCCAAAGCCACATGATTATTCTGTCATTTGAATGTCATTAAGCATTAAGTCTTCATCTTAATGTGGTATTAGTCATTAATATATGAAAACTTTACTCCTGTTACTTTTCCCATTGTTGTGGCCAAATAGCTGATAAGAACCAACTTGTTTTGGCTCCTGCTTTGAAAAAAAAGTCTATGGATGGGGGAGAGAGTACAGGATAGGCATGGTGGCTGTTCCTCCATGGCAGCAGCTTGCTCATAATTGGGTGGACCAGAAAACAGGGAGATGAAGGCCAGTACTCGGCTCACTCCCTGCTTTGCTTCTCTTTTAAACTATTGAATCTTCAGCACATTTGATGGTATCACCCAGTTCAGGTTGAGCCTCTCTCTACAGCTAATTGTTACTGCAGTCTCCTCGTAGATGCACCTAGAGGTCTCCTTGGTGATTCTAAATCTATTCAAGTTGACAGTAGAGTTGAACTATCACAGTTGCCCAATTGAAGGTGGTTTCTCATTTATCACTCGTGAATCATGGTTTCAAAGTACACATTTCTATTTCACTTTTTTTAACATCTCCATTGATATCCAGTTTACCCAGATATAGTACCTCTCCTTAAGGCACATACTTAAAAAAATTTTGTTGTACTCACAGGGATATACCACCATTACTACAGTTTAGTTTTAGAGTAATTCATTCTCCCTAAATGAAGCCCCATACTCATTTGCTGTCATTTCCCAGTCTACCTTACCCTACCCACCACCCAACCACTTCAGTCTTCGTTTATAGATTTGACTGTTCTTTACATGACCCTTTGTGGCAAGCTTCTTTTGCTTTACACATTTTTAGAGCCATTCATGTTTAATATGTGTACACATCTCTTTTCTTTTCATAGTGAAATAACATTTCATTGCATGGATATGCCAGGATCTGTTTAATCCATTAATCAAGTTGTAGTCAGTTCTTTCTACCTTTTGGCTACTCTAAATAAGGCTTCTATAAATACCCATGCTTTAGAAGATTAACTCAACAACAACAACAACAACAAAAAATCAGTAGCCCTGCTATATACAGATGATAAACTCCCTGAGAAAGAAATCAGAGAAACATCACCCTTTACAATTGCCACAAACAACATAAATGCCTTGGAGTAATGCTAACTAAGAAAGTGAATGACCTGTATCATAAGAATTTTGAGTCTTTTAAGAAAGAAATTAAAGAAGATACCAGAAAATGGCAGGATCTCCCATGTTCTTGGATAGTTAGGATCAAAACAGTAAAAATGGCAATCTTGCCAAAAGCAATCTACAGATTCAATGCAATCCTCATCAAAATCCCAGCACAATTCTTCACAGACCTTAAAAGAACAATTCTCAACTTTATATGGAAAAACAAAAGATCCAGGATAGCCAAAACAACCCTGTATAATAAAAGAACAGCCAGAGGCATCTCTGACTTCAAGCTCTATTATAGAGCATAGTTCTCTAAACAGCTTGGTATTGGCACAAAAATAGGCAGGTAGACCAATGGAATTGAATTGAAAACCCTGATATTAGCCCACACACCTACAAATACCTGATTTTTGACAAAGAAGCTAGAATTATACAATGGAAAAAAAGAAAGCCTCTTCAACAAATGGTGCTGGCATAATTGGATGATGGCATGTAGAAGACTGCAGATAGATCCATATCAGTCTCCATGCACAAAACTTAAGTCCCAATGGATCAAAGACCTCAACATAAATCCAGCCACACTGAACCCCTTAGAAGAGAAGGTAGGTGGTACCCTGGAACAAATTGGAACAGGAGCCCGCTTCCTGAACATAACATCAGTAGCACAGACACTGAGATTGACAATTAATAAATGGGATCTCTTGAAACTGAGAAGCTTCTGTAAGGCAAAGGACACAGTCAGTAGGACAAAACGCCAGCCCACAGAATGGGAAAAGATATTCACCAACCCCACATCTGACAGAGGGCTGATCTCCAAAATATACAAAGAACTCAAGAAGCTAGTCTCCAAAACACCAAACAACCCAATTAAAAAGTGGGGTACAGAACTAAATAGAGAATTCTCAATAGAGGAATCTAAAATGGCAGAAAGACACATAAGAAAGTGCTCAACATCCTTAGCCATCAGGGAAATGCAAATCAAAACAACTCTAAGATACCATCTTACATCTGTCAGAATAGCTAAAATCAAAATCACCAATGACAGTTTATGCTTGGAGAGGATGTGGAAAAAGTGGAACACTCCTCAACTGCTAGTGGGAGTGCCAACTTGTACAGCCACTTTGGAAATCAATATGGCGACTCCTCAAGAAAATGGGAATGAGTCTACCACAAGATCCAGCAATTCCACTCTTAGGCATATACCCAAAAGATGCACATTCATACAACAAGGACATCTGTTCAGTGATGTTCATAGCAGCATTGTTTGTAATAGCCAGAACCTGGAAGCAACCTAGATGCCCCTCAACTGAGGAATGGATGGAGAAAATGTGGTACATTTACACAATGGAGTACTACTCAGCAGAAAAACAAAACAAAACAAAACAATGGAATCTTGAAATTTGCAGGAAAATGGATGGAACTAGAGGAAACCATTCTGAGTGAGGTAACCCAATCACAAAAAGACAAAAATGGTATGTACTCACTCATATATGGATTTTAGATCTAGAGCAAAGAAGTAGCAGCCTACAATCCATACCGCCAGAGAAGCCAGGAAACAAAGAGGACCCTAAGAGAGACATACATGGTCCCCCGGAGAAGGGGAAAGGGACAAGATCTCCTAAGCTAATGTGGATCATGGGAGGAGGGGAAAGGGAGTGTAGGGGACACCGTAACCACACCTGCTAGGGGGTGGCTACAGGTATGCCTGACCATGCCCTTATAGGTGAAGTAGAGAAGGTTTAAGAGTGAGGGGCCAGCACAGTGGGCTTCCCTTCTTCAGTTTCATCTTTGGCTTGCTGTACTTACTCCTGCCTGCTGGCTGGCTAAGTCGCTCTGTAAGTAAGGCTTTTCCCTAATAAATACCCTTATATTTTTACCTGACTCCATATTGGTAGTTTCCCACATTAAGGGAGTTAGAAGAAAGAGAAGGGGAGAACGGGAGGGGAGAGGAGGAAAGGAGGGAGCAGGAAGATCTAGTCAGGGGAGGAATGGAGGAAAGCTAGAAAAGGAATACCATCATAGAGGGAACCAGTAAAGGTTTCAAGAGAATTCTGCCATTAGGGAAAGGTCCAGAGATCTACAAGGTTGACTCCAACTAACAATCTAAGCAATAGTTGAGAGGCTACCTTAAAAGCCCTTCTCCGATAATGAGATTGATGACTACCTTATATGCCATCCTAGTACCTTCATCCAGTAGCTGATGGAAGCAAATGCAGACACTGCTAAACATTGAGCTGAACTCTGGAACCCAGTTGCAGAGAGGAAGGAGTAATGAGCAAAGAGGTCAAGACCAGGCTGGAGAAACCCACAGAAACAGCTGATCAGCAAAGCTGAGAGCTGCCATGGGGGCACAAGGTAGAGTTTATTGTACACACTTCTTATGCAGATACCAGTGTGCTAGTAAACCATCAGCACAGTCAGGGATTTCTGGTAAAGTCTGTAGCTTGAGTGTGGTATCTGGCTATGCTGTTTACCATTGATCCTTCCTGGAATCCGTTTCTTATTCTTAATATGTGGCCAATAATAGTATCTACCTCTTAAGGTTGTTTTGAGAATTAAATGGACTATTCCCTCTAAAGAGTTCAGTCTGTGTTTGGTTCCTAGAAAGGCTTCAGTGAAATGTTGACAATTTTTACAAACATTGGCTTGTTTAGACTATTGAAAACATTGTAACTTGAGATTTATAGAAAAATAGATGAGTCATCCTTAAAAAAAAAACCGAGTAGCTTCATTAGACAAGGTGGCCTGGAACATTACTTTTGTCTAGCTTTCATATTTCTGAGCTATACAGAATATAACAACATTCCCATTGTTAAGAGAAACAGATAGTCTGTTAACATCACATTCTTACACATTGTGAACTTGGTAACTATGGGCAGTGCCTTACCACTTTGAGAAGAGAGCAGCCATTTTCAGTTAATCTCGTGTTGAAAGTCCCAAAGATGGTAAAGTGCAAATAAAGTACACGTCTGTGATAGGTATGATATGTAAGCAGTACTCACCCCACGTTATCAAAAGGAGGATCAACAACTGATTTTATGGGGTCACCTGTGGACACAGGGCACTCATTGGGAAGGCAGAAAACACAGTTGGGATCCTGGCACTTCATTGCCCTTGCTCATTGCCCTGGCCTAGGTGCACAGACGGTGCTAAGCCTTCATCCCTTCATCATTGAATTGGAGACGGTATGGGGCGGGGACTGTCAGTAATTTCTATCTCAGAGCGCCATCAAAAGAACTGAGTGATGGATGCTAACAGCTCTGAGCACAGTGCCTGGACCACAGTCAGTCTCAGCAGTTTCCATTTAAGCAGCAGCACAGTAGGATTCTGTGTGCCACACATGAGATTTGGATAAAGATTGAACTAGCTTAGGTGGAGAAATTGGACATGTCTGTGTTCACATAGCATGATTCATGTCTACTTCGTTGTTACTGCTGCTGCTTTCCTGTAACCAATTTTAGAGCCTGTCTTGGCAGCTGGAAGTATTTGGGATTAATTTCACACTCGCTTTATGAGTTGAGTGTTTTCCTGCAGCTCTCTGGGCTTCTGCCTCATTACTTTGGCATCAACTGATATGGCCATTGGACAGAGATATCCTTTGGGGTCCCCATTTTATTTGGAAACCATCAATTTGAAAAAGCAAAGCAAAAGTCATCAGCACAATGTGCTTGAAATTGTTAGCATTTACTGTTTCCTATAGCCCTTTCTTCTGTAGTTCTGTTGTACACTAGGGAGAACAAAGTTTGCTCGGACAGTGATGAGCCCTGAAATAGAGATCTCTCTCCCTCAAATGTTAAGTCCTAGAAGATGGTTGGCTTCGTCTCTTAGTTCCAGGTGATCTGGGAAATCTTTTGGGCCTTGGTCATTCAGATCTGAATCTTGATGGGTTTCATTTTTCCAGCTCTTTTTAATATGCTAATTATGCTTAATTCATTTGGCTCTCATCAAAAACAAAGTAAACTTGGCTGTTACATGCAAAACTAAATCGAGAACATAGAGATCTGTTTAGTATTTCATGCTGGCCAGTAGGTCAGGAAGATTTTCCTTGGGGGTAATTTACATGAGGAATTGTTTATCCCTTTTCTGTGATGGTTTGGGGATAACAGACTCTTTCCACAATGGCACAGAAATATATCCAGTGAGACCGGAGCTTGAGAGACAGTGCTTCTCCCAGATTGATGTATTTTGGGCCTTGTTCTGGAAAGATCCTGTGGCTTGGGCTGCTGTCACACTAAGTCATTCTTTCACTACAGCTGTGTTTAGCAAGCTGGGTGGGTCCATGAACTGACATGTTGCTACACTTAGTGAGAATTTTCCCTTGGTAGTTAGGAACATGCATAGAAGCTTCACTGAAGTCTCACTGCCTGAGTGCCCCAAGCATTTGTTATGCTTGGCAGTGCTCTATTGGGTACTCTTTGGACAATAGGAGCACTTAGAATATTCAGTGTCTTCTGAGTTAAGTACCTGCCCTGCACCTGAGCACTCCCCATGAACAAGCTTTTCATTTTCATCCTTCTAACAGCAGCTCCTCCAGTGGTCTCTACTCTTCTCCTTTGTTGGAATTGTGTCCTCTTTTAAAGGCCCATTCCTACTACCTGTGTGTTGGGAAGTCTCACTTCTCAGTTCTGTGCAGGAAAATGGTTAACATTACCTCTGGTGCAGAGAGCAGAGGGAGCTGTCTCTCACATTCTCTGAGTTTTCTGTTGTACAAAATTCTAGTAGCAGATTTCAAGCTATTGATGTTTCCAAGTACAGAGTTGAAGAAATGGTCAGTAGCCTACGACTGCAAAGTGCTAACCAAAGACAGATATAATAAGTAAAAGTTACGACAAGGCCTACAAAGCAGCAGGAAATAATGAGTTTTGAGCATTTATTGTCTTTTTATAATTTAATTTCAAGTCCTATAATTTTTAGTAATGGCCATATGAAATAAATGACTTGCAAAATTCCTGAAAATTGAACAATTGGTTCTTTCTCTTGACCTGGGAGGGGCTCAGTGAGCCAGGTCCAGTGTGTTTCTCCCTCCATGTGCTCCTCCCTGAAGCCTTCCAAACCCAGCTGGCATTAGAACAACTGTCTCTGAACCTACAAAATGCCTACCATCTCAAGCAACCTGCATTGAGACAGACCCCAATGCTTGGGTTCTGTGTTTTTGTTTTTGTTTTTGTTTTAAACTAGGTAGGGATATAGTCAGACTGGCTACTTAACTTGAAGATCCCAGTACAAAATGAAACTGATGGGCCCTGTTTACACAAGCAGAGAAAGTGATGTTAAAACAGCTATATAATAGAAAACCTTTTCCCTTTTCTTTAGTGGTCTGCCTTCTACAAGTTTTGATTCAATTTTTTTCTATTTTATAGTAAATTTAAAACTTTAAATTGGTATCAGTTTTACTATCGATTTTTATATGGCCAATGCCGATTTTAAATGCAAGTCTAAAAGCACTTCACTCATGTACTCAGATGTATCTACCTCCTCTGCTCATGTGCATGCTCCATTTTTCTGATGGCTTCAGGGACTTTCCTAAGCACATACAGCTTCAACTTTCTCATCTGTCTACAGAAAGATGTCAAGTAAGTACCAGTGACTGACAACACTGATCACACGTGGCATACCATTTCTGCTCAGTTAATTGAAGGGTTGTCTTTAACAGTCATGACCTTGATGCAGTTTTCTTTTGGGGTCTATGGGACCTTCCTTACAGGATCAGTATTTGTTTCCCTCACCCTATCTTTCTTCTCTAGTGTGAAAATTTTGAAGGTAGAGATTAGATCTGTCACTAATGAGTCCCCTGGAAATTCCTGCATATACCCAGAATTTAGGAGGCGTTTATGACCTTGATCTTTCTCTGAGTTCAACTTTAGACAACAATGATGCTTAATTGTTACTTAACATTCACAGCAAGACAAGAGAGTGTAAGCTTAGACTTCAACAGGAGTTGTTTGTGATCCTCGTGAGGGTGCAAATGATTTCAGGTGTTTCCCTTTAAGCAAAGTGGTCTCTCCTATCTCTTCTAGGGGGCTTCTTGAAGTAATGGGAAAGGGAGGCATTCCAGCCCCATTTGAGTAAAGAGGCCCCAGGGATATTAACTCTGGTCCATCGTAATCAGTCCCTTGCTAGCTTCTTTTACACTTTCTTTTCTGCCCAATTACAACATTATTATAGTAATGCTTCTTCCCACTAATTGGTTCTGTATGTATACTTTCTTTTAAATAATTACAAGTTCCCATGGGCTATCAGCTCTCGTCTACTTCTTTAGAATGCCAGAGGAAAGCACAGTCCTAGGCACACAGTCAACAGTGCATTTTATGTGGTGCTGGACTTGGTTCAGACCCCCATGGCTCCCTGGAGAGCTGACTGAACTGTAATTGGCTTCTGGAACTCCTTTAAGATGTTCTTCACGTGACAAAGAATCCTGGTGTTCACGGCATGTTCAGGCAAAGATCTTCAGTTGTGCTGTCTTTCCATAGCTCACATCTCATTTCCAGTGTCTCCCAGACACTCTGATGACTGTCCCTCTGGAGCCCCTCTCCCCACATGGAATTTGAGAGACCACACAGCTGTAGACTCTACTTGTTTGAATGATGATGTTTTAACAAGTCCTTTGGGCCAGTGTCAATAAGCCATGAAATATCACCGAATAGATGGTCTTCACCAGACTGCTGAGTCTCATCTGAGTCCTCAAGCTGGCGGGGACTTTGGGAAGGAGTTTATTACTCCAGCGTTAGCTCTTCCTGTTCTGGGGGACTATAGACGCCATGAATCTCCAGGCAGTCAGTTCATTACTTTTAATGAGCACAGAATTCACCAAGACATTGAAGTAAAATAGAGTCAAACACCAATGGGCAGACTTGGATATTCCCCCAATTTCTGCTTTAGTTCCTTTTTCCACAAGATTATTCAAGAGAAGTTTTTAAGGCAGATTCTATCCAGTCCTGCCAATTTCTATCCTAAGTAGATTTGGCATTGCAAACCTAACACACCCTGGGCTGTTTTTAATGCCCTGTGGGTTGGTGTCTGACATTTGTGTTAAAATGACAGTTTTCGAACTGATCAGATATTTGAACCTTGTTTGACTTTTACATACATTAAAGAAATATTGGATTTCTCAATGTCTTTAATCTATAAGACAAAGGATAAGTTATTTTCTGAAAATAGTGATGAAGTTATGTAAAACAGAGATTTAGCTACTTTGATTTTATTTTAATTGATCAGTGTTCACAGCTAATTGTAAAAGATTGAAATAGTTTTTACTCTTGAGTACTTATATCCCCACATATTGAAGAAAGCCAGTTGATATCGAGGCACACATGGAACAACATCCCTGTAAAGCTGATTTGTGGATATTTCCAGCCCTGGCCATATGGATTTGGAATAACTTGAGACATTTTCTCAAAGAAGGAAGCTAGCAGATGAATGATGACTTCTTTATTATTCAACCTGACTGTGTTTGTGGAAGACAAAGCTCATCAAGATGTTTTAAAGGAAAACCAAAGTGTGCTAAATGTAACTTGCTGAGGGCTCAGGGACTGTGAAATCATCGCTAACTACAGTGTGTCATTTCTTCAGGTGATTGCTCTAGCAGATGCAGTGGAGGAGAACCAAGACAGGCTGTTGCAGTCCTCTGCTGGCCTGAGGAGTGCCACCCATTTGCTGATCCTGCTCGTCAGGCTGTGGCAGAAGCTGAGTGCTGACCAGACTGCTATTCTAGAAGCAGCGTTTCTGCCTCTACAGGAAGACACACAGGAACTGGTAAGGACCCAAGGCCCACAGCTGCATGATTGAAAAGGCTTTGGTTTAGAGGAGATATCACGTGCCTATCTATGGTTTTTAAGGCATCAAAGGAGGCTTGTGTTTTTACAAAAATGCTGTTTTCCTTTTCTTTAAACAATAATAAAAGTGTCATATGGCAGCACTACCCCACCCCCCAGCAGTTTTAAAAATAGGCCTATAGTCCATTTTTTATGTAGTACCCAGTCTGTTTTATGTGCTCCTCAATCTCCGAGAGGCAGAGAAGTAGTCATTTGACAGCCTGAGTGATTGCAGTAAAGCCTCCAGATTAGCTAATCCTTCCAAGTCTGCCAGAGAAAACACTTCAGTCATTTTAATTTGTTCGATGTTCTTAAATTTTAGTGTCACTTCAAAGGTTAGGGCACTGAGATGGCTTTGCTGAAAGGGATGGGAACAGTTCTTTACATTTGCAGAGTTCTTTATAATAGTTGATAAAGCCCTCTGCCTTAGAAGAGGCATTTCAGAGTGAAATGGGAAAAGTGAGTCTGTGACGTAGATTTTAACCAGGGTCCATTAAACCAAAGTGCCTGACTTCTGGGAATCACAGATGTGCACAGGACCAGGTGCCCTGTGCATGGTCTGTGTACTTTTATTTATGGAGAAATAATAGGCACCCCAGAAACCAGAGGTCCAAGCTCAGCTCTTTGTGGTGGTTTCAAGCCCAGTTTTAAACCGAGACCTGAGAATGTGGTCATGAAAGTTACAGTGCTGAAGCTAACACTTTTTTCAAGTGCTCTCCTGGCACTGCTGTAGTCATTTTCCAAGAACCATCTCATTTAATCATAGATGTGGCACTGACAATAGCTTAAGTATTGTTTCCATCTCCATTTTATAAAACACAAAACCCAAACCTAAGTTTTCTATAGTTAAATGCATTTCCAACACTGGTGGCAGTAGGGCCAGGATTTAGACCCAGTCCATCTGCTCGTAAAGTGTATGCTTTTAACCAGATACCTTATTTTAGTGAACACATTCATTGTCTTATTATTTTCTGTTTCCATAAAGAGACACCATGCACGGGCAAGGAAACTTTAAAAAGGAAACATTCCATTTGAGGATCATGGTTCCAGAAGGTTAGATCCCATGACCATCATGACTGGCCAGGAGCATGGCAGCAGGCAGGCATGGCCATAGGGCAGTAGTTGACAGCTCACATCTGATCTACAAGCACCAGGCAGAGAGAGCAACAGACAGACAGACAGCAGCAGAGAGACAGACAGAGAGAGGGGGAAGAGGGAGAGAGGGAGGGAGGGAGGGAGAGAGAGAGAGCGCTGAGAATGGTGTGGACAAGCCCATCACTAGTGACATACCTCCTCCAATATGGCCACACCTCCCAGTCCTTCCCAAACCTTACCACCAACTGGGGACCTAGCATCCAAATCTATGAGCCTACAAGGGCCATTCTCATTCGAACCATCACAATCATAAAAATCTTAAGTTTTGTCAGCTGCATAAAACTTTTTTTAAAAGAAAAAGCTTTATTTTTGTGACTTAAAACATGAATAAATACACTGAAATAAAGAAACACAGTTTTAGTTGCAAATGATATAAAGAGACTGACAATTTTTTATAAGTCAAATGACCTTCAGTAGTAGCACTGGAGACACTTAACTGCAATGAGAGAAGGAACATTGTGGTGTGGCCAGCTATTTATAAACTCACATTAGGAGGCAAAAGGCCTTGGTTAATCTGCAGTTTTGGTTCCACCACTGAATGACAGTCGCTGTTGTGCTCAGCTGTTCTGAATTGCTGCTTCTGGATCTGTAAGAGGCAAGCTAGGCCCCAGCCCAGAAGCTATGAGAGGAACTGAAGGGGACAGCTCAGCAGAGTAGTAGAGGCTAGAGGTCAGCATTGGAACTGGTTTGCCCTAAATTGCCTTTATGATAATTGTCCATCTCTCTGTCATATTCAAAAGCTGGACTCATGTCTTAGGTCCTTTTGCATTCGTAGGACTTCTTTAAGGACTGGTCCAAAGTCAATATTTATCCAACAGAAGATTGCAGAGAATGGTGAGGGTGGAAGAGAAGAAAGCAGTACAGGACAAGTTTGTAATTTGTATAGTGCAGTGCAAAGGTTAACACAAACCCCTTGTTCAAAGAGTAGGAGCAGGAGTCCTAGAGAGGATGGTGACATGGTTCAGCAGGTAAAGAAAATGGACATGCAAGCTTGGCAGCCCAGGTTCTCTGCCTAGAGACCAAATAAAGGTTCATGGAGACAACTGATGCCACAAAGTTGTCTTCTGACGCCTGCATGTGCACTGTACACACCATCTCCGCACCTCACAGGCACTCACATACATACATGCACCCCCGCAACACACACTAACTAAACATTTTAAATCACAGTGGATCCTCCTTCCCGAATCCCATTTTGCTGTATGCATATTCTGAACTTCTGTGTTCTGTGTTAAACTACAGACCAAAAATGTTAATATGTAAATATTGTCTGAGAGAGAGTACATTAGCACAGTTTTTATTACAGTATGTTGTGATGCTTCTTTGATTTTTTTGTTATCATTAATTTCTTCCTGTGCCTATTTATAAATCTGATGTATACTGCATATAAAAAGTATGTTTGTCTAAGGTTTGGTACTGCCTGAGGTTTCAGGCACCCACTGCAGGTTTGGTATATCAAAGGTGAGGAAATAATACTATCAAGTCAGTCAACTTCTCATTTTTTAAATTTGTTCTTTCATGTCCTAGATAAAGAACAAATGAAAACCGATTTTTGTTAGAATGAAACTTAATTTTATATCATTAAAGAACTCTGTTCTTTGTGTGTGTGTGTGTGTGTGTGTGTGTGTGTGTGTGTGTGTGTGTGTGTGTGTGTGTTGTGTGTGTGTGTGTGTGTGTGTGTGTGTGTTTGTGTGTGTGTGTGTGTGTGTGTACATGTTACAGTCATGTGTGGAGGTCAGAGGACAACTTAGCAGAGTTGGTTCTCTCCCACCACCATGTGGGTTTTGGAGTTGAACTTAGGTTGAGTGTTCACCATGCAGGTCTTGAAAAACAGCACCTTTTAGAAAAACATGAGTGTATTCCCCATGTATGCCATAAAGAGCAGAGCCCTGTAGTAATACATGAGTGCTTTCACCATGTAGTAGTTGAAAGGCTTGGTCCCTCTTCTTTCTTGAAGACCTTCTTCTACCTTGCCTCTCTATACAACTCTATTCTCTCAAAAAAAAAAAAATGCAGAGAAAGTTTCTCCCAACTTTCTTCCTAATTGCCGAGATGAGGTATGGGTACTGTGTCTGTTGGATATGACATTTGAAAGGAAACATAGCCTAAAGAATGAATTCAAATAGTAATTTGAATTTATGCTCTTCATCTTTAATCGGACTGTATTTTCAACTTTGGAATTGTGTTGTTGAGACAGCTTGTGTCTTAAAAGAAAAGGAATACTTTTTCATTTTTTAAGATATGTGCATACCGTATGTGGTTTTAACATGCTAGTTCACAATTCCCCATGCTGTGTCTATAGACCTCACAAATAAATGTTATGTGATGGGACTCTGTGCTATCTAACTGAGATGTGAAAATGAAATATTCAAACCTGAAATAATTTGAGAGAAGGGTGAGGCAGGAAAGAAAGAAGTCTCTTACCAGAATTTTGAAAATATGCCCCATATTGAAGTTATTATGATACCACAAAAATCTGAATGCAATTTAGATGGTTTGGTTGAGGATAGATGGCAGAGTACATGTGTTGTGAGGGGGAGGAGCCCGGACATGTGGACAACATTTCCAGAAGACACTGTCAGCTCAAGGTCAGATGTCCCCACAAGTACTGAGAAGTAGAAAGAAATGCCCAGACAGTGTTTATGTTTCAGATATAGCTCTGGGTAATCTGTATAATGATTTGTGTTGTTATTTAGATGGAGTGTGTCAGCAGACAAGCTAAATTCAATAGAAAACTAAAATAGTTTCTTCCTAATGATATCAGCTTCACAAGGCAAACAACACTCAGAACATTCCTATGTTAGTGGAAAGCAGCACTTTTCAAGTGATGTCATCTGTGGTCAGTGTTAGTGAAAGCAGTGCCCTTTGTATGACATCATCAGTCTTTAGTGTTAGTGGAAAGCAGTGTCCTTCACATGATGTCATCAGTGGTCAGTGTTAGTGAAAGCAGTGCCCTTCATACTGCATCATCTGTCTTTAGTGTTAGTGGAAAGCAGTACCCTTTGCACGATGTCGCAGCAGTCAGTGCTAATCATCAATATTGGGTTTGAAACAGCACTGCA
Source organism: Cricetulus griseus (assembly GCF_003668045.3). Lineage (NCBI taxonomy): Eukaryota > Metazoa > Chordata > Mammalia > Rodentia > Cricetidae > Cricetulus > Cricetulus griseus. The sequence continues at coordinate 135,686,470 of NC_048597.1, forward strand.
TTTGCATCAGAACTCGTGGTAGTTTTCCTTACCCTGTCTCTTTAGAGACACTTTGCCTTATTTTGTTGTTGTTGTTACCTTCCAGTAGCAAATAAATGCTGGTATTTCTGACTAGAGCATGTCCTTTTTGTTTGTTTTTTAAGGTCCCAAAACTTGCATGCAACAGAGATGTTTGTGAAGCTGCTTTGCATACTGAAAAAAATATTAAAGACTTAGTTTTGTCTCTAAGAGCTCTTAAGTATATAGTCCCACTGGTGGGTTTGGTTATTAAAATTGCCACTGTCCTATTCCTGTAATGATGGCATACATGTAGTCCAAAATAGTATTTTATCACTGTATGTCATAGGGCTTTAGTTGTGCATCTCTCCCATTATGCTTCACAGAAATCAAAAGACATAAAGGTAGGTGTGTGTGTGTGTACTTTTAGAATTGGCTCAAAGGGATAATCTTTTATCAAGTCATTTAAACAGCCAATGAATTTTTATAGAGGACTTACTAGTTTTTAAGCACCATTTGACCTACAGCATATCTTTTAAGCAAAACAATTGTAGGTGTCATTTTTGGTGGTTTAGTTTAAATTTGTAAGCAAACGTTCTAATCCTGAGCTCTCCAATAGTAGCCATTTACACATGAAATGTAAATAGGCTGATGTGAGATACATTGACTTCACTGTATTTCTCTTGCTAGTAGCTTCATGTGACAAGTGCTTCCTATGTTAGACAGTACAGACAGAAATTTCTGGCATTCCAGAAAGTCTTGTACATATCACTGGTGAGTATTAAAAAAAATACAGGGATGTATCAGTTGGACTAACCACAGCACATAGTAGTAAACTAGTGAAAGTAGAGCAGGAGGCCAACATGAAATTTTTTCTTGATGTTTGATTTAATACTCCTTAATTCTGATGTCTTGGGATCTGCTTGGTCATGTGTCAATACCAGATACTTCTAGGAACAGAAGCTTTTTCTGGTATCTTTATGTATCTGCCCAAGAGAGAGGCAAGAGGCCTGCATGGGTTGCTCCACTTTTGAAGTGTTTTTGGTGGCTAGTCTGTGACACTGAGAAATGGTTAGAACCCTGAGGAGGTGGAACCTAATGGAAAGAAGTGTGTTACTAAGGTAGTCTCTTGAAAGGGATACTTGGACCCCAGCTCTTTCTCCATCTCTCACTTTCTCACCGTCCTGAGGTGAGAACAGCTCTGCAATGTGCTGCCATTGTGATGCTATCTTGGTCTTGCCACAGGCCCAAAGGCAACAGGGCCCAAGTGACCGTGGTTGATACCCCTGAAACCATGAGTCCAAGTAAACCTTCCTTCCTTGTAAATTAAGTATTACCTCAGGTATTTCATCGCAGCAACAGGAAACCAAATATTGTCCTCCATATGGTTGTGGCTAACACTGTAGTCATCAGGAATTCTTTCCCTTCAGCATGCACATGACCTTTGAACCCCTTTGATTATAGCCTTCTGGAGATTTGCTTCATTTTGGATTGGACGTGGATGAGTTCTCTTTGCCCTTCCTGATCACGGTTCAGATCTGCTTCTCATTATTCTAGAAAATAGCTCAGATGGCTGTATTTTACATCCATCAAATGGCAAGAGAGCAAGGAAGAGCAGGATTGAGATTTTTGAGTAGACTGTTTTGAGATTTGTCTCCTGAGGCTCATGTGTGTTCACTTGGCTCTGGAGGAGCCTCTAATGAAAAAAAGCAACCCTGTACTGGATTTTGGGACCTGGCTTCATAGACTCCACATGGCATAGAACTTGGCTTGATATTTTCTTTCCTTTGAAATTGTATTCAATATCTTTGGCAGTATTATCACCATTTGAAAATGAAAAGTTTTACTGTATTCTTAAAGACTTAATAGCTACCTTCCCTAGGACTAGACTTTAACACCCCCCCCAGAAGGCTAGGGGCGTAATCAATGTCGATGCAAGAGGGAGACTCGAACCTTCAGCCTCACAGTTTGATTAATTGTTCCTTTTACAACCTGCTATGAAAAGGAAACATTTGTAACATGTTGAACATGGTTCATGTGAGAAAACAGATGTTTACAATAGGAAGTCCTATTGTGTGGAGGGACTTATCAGGGCTCACTTACAAGCTTTAAAGGCACCCACATCACAGGTCAGATTTGATGTCAGGACCATTGTGCCTGCTGTCTGGACTGAGTGATGGCTGAGATGGCTAATCACTACCATTATTAATGACCCTCTTAAAAGGCAAACAAGAGGAGGAAGTCTGGTGTCACTATGAAGTCTGCCTTTATGGCGGCTCAAGTATCATCATAGTTATAACTGTCTATGGGAATATAGTCCAGAAAGTAAATATTCTGGTGTTTCCCATGGTCTTAGACAGCAAGATAAACATGTGGAATTAGTTTCATGTTCATAGTGGTCATATACCCTGTGCTGTTGCTACTTAGCTGCAACCACTATTGTTTAATTATATTCTATATCACCAGAGTAGAATATAACATACAGCCCAGAGCTTTTCTGATGAATTCCTTCCTGGAAAGCGCCTTGTCTTGGACCATTGCTTTTCTCGATGACTGCTTGTGCTGGCATTTGAAGCAGCCTTTCTGTCCATTTCTATAGAGGTAATACTTCACATCTCTGAAACCCACCTCTCTTATTCTCCCATTTCACATCTGCTTGCATGCTTGCCTTGGCTCTCTTGGCACCTGTGTGACATTTGAGTGCCAGGACCAGGTAGCTAGGACTTTCAGTCACGTAGTTCCACCATTTCTCATTAATAAATTCATGCTCTGTACCACCTCAGCATCTCCCTTCAATCTACAGAAGTGGAGTGTTATCAAAGCAGAGCTGGTAGTGCCTCTTCTTTCATGGAAAAAGCACTTGACATTTATCTTTCCACCCTCTCTCTTTAGGCAAGTCAGTTTGCATGCCCTCTCTTTCCTTCTGGACTGTGTCCTCTTGTGAACTCCACCCTTAGCATGGGTTAGGGTTAGATTACCTCTCATTATGCCCTAACATTGTCATGTGTGCTTGTCCTATATGTCCAATAAATTCAAGAACAACACCCTCATGGAGTTAAAGCAGTTAAGCATATGATTATATCTAATCATTTGGGGATGAAATCACTTGTTTTCATAATCTCTCAAAGAATTCAGATGATCTTCCACAACTGTATGGTGTGTGAACATTCTACCTCCTTTCCTAGACTCTTTATTTTATAGGCTGCACCAAAATACTTTTGTGTTATATAAGAGCAAAACCTGTTCTTTAATGTACAGATGTTAAGACACACATAGATACATCTACTAAGCTAGACCACCACATGCATACAGTCATGTGAGACAGTAGTATGATGATGTCTTAGTCAATGATGGGGTTGCATGTATGACAATGTGCATATATGGCTCCCAAAAATCACAGACCAAAGCTCATTGAGTTGTATGGCCTTTGAGTCTGGTTAATTTGGGGGTGTGATATTTTTTATTTAATTTCAAGGATTTTAAGAAACAATAACATTTAAAAATAAAAGTTCAAATTTTTAAAAATCCTTGCTACTCCCATGACAGCTATCTGTGTGGAAGTACAGTCTAGGATCTTCATGCAGTGACATATCTTGCGACACATTACTCAGAGTGTATCCCAGCTGTTAAACTATGTATGACTATATATTCAAGAATATCCTCACCCACATAACCTCACAACTGAGATAAATACAAGAATTTTTAATCTTACCAATGATAAATATGTACATTGTTATGTACACTTTGCTTACCCTGCCTTATCCAAATTTTGCAGTAAGTGGTTCAATGAGTATATAGTAAAATGGACATATCTACCTATTTCCGACATTGTCTTTCCAGAGATTATTCTAGGAAATGCAGATCGTAAAGCTAATCCTACATCAGAAAACAAAAGTAATAAATTAAGAAAATGGTAGAGTCCATTTGGCATCATATTCTATAGTTATGAAATACTGAGGCAAGCTAGGTACTAATAGTTGGGAAACATAAATTGTGTGACTGTGATGCTATGCTTGCATGTACAACTCCCTGGTTCAACTCTCAGTGTCACTGGGAAACCCTCACAAAACAAAATCCAAAGGCATTTGTGACACATTTGGAAACTTTACAAGGGTACGTGGTTTTCATGAGGGCACTCTATATACCCCTAGAGTCTTCTAGAAAAAAAATGCTTCATTAGTTCTGAGTCCTTAGGCAAGTTGTCAGACCCCAAGCACTGGCTTTGTCCTCGGGCACCAGTAAACCTCATAGTTGAGGGCTTTGGAGGGAGGGACATGTGAACACACAGCACAGAGGAGAAATGAGGTATTAGGAGTATGAGTGAAGATGTGGTTCCTTCTAGAGGCTCAGCTGGCATGTGAGGGACTTTCAGTGTGCAGGGTGATGCTCTGGCCAGGCCAGAGGCATTCAGGGTTATGGCTTACAGATTAAGTTGGAAGCTGTTACTTGAGAAAGGATTTTTTTCTGTTTCAGATATATCGTTTCTTGTGATTTTTTTTTTAAGTCACATGATCTGGACTTCGTTATGTTTGGCTGTGACCTTGCTATAAGTGGTCCACTTAAGTGCAATAAACAAATAAAACACAACATGTGCTAAGGCTTTTCTTCCTCACTGAGATATCTATGTATGTAAATATATATCCAAATTATATTTTAGCAGAAAATAGCCAAAAATTATGTTGTTTGTTTAGTTTCAATCAACCAGACCACACACAGCCTCCTTTGACTGTTTTTATCATAATTTCAGGATTTTGATGTTTATTATTCATGTCATTTAGAAGGCAACAACAGCAACAATAAATCATTAATAAAAAACAAATGTCCCCCAAAAAAAACCAACAAAATAATACCTCCTTAAGAAACCAAATGTGTTAAACCATATTTTTAAAACTGGGATCCAGGCAGATGGGTAGCCACTGAGTGGCAGGTCACGTGCTTGCATGTACAACGCCCTGGTTCAACCCTCAGTGTCACTGGGAAACCCTCACAAAACAAAATCCAAAGGCATTTGTAACACATTTGGAAACTTTACAAGGGTGTGTGGTTTTCATGAGGGCACTCTATATACCCCTTAAAAGTTTGTGAGGACTAATTGAATGCCACATGTGTGATTAGGCATGTGACAGGCATCCAAAAATGTGTGGTCATTACTACTGTGTTTAACAATAAGAGGCCAGATGCAGAAGTTCTCACATTCCTCCATGCATTGTTAAGAAAAACAAAAACAAAAGCACTGCCAGTTAAACTCTGATGGTGTATTCTTTTAGCACTTAAAAAATTTTAGAGCTCTGTGAGTCTCCTTTAGAGATCATCTTTTAAAGCATATTTTGATCCTGAGTAAGAAGAAATATGTGAGCCACCTTCACTGGCCCATGTACCTCTCTGACACCACCTGTATACCATAGGCCACTGCTCTGTGCTTCCTTGAGTAGCAGCAAGGAGGTATCAGGAAGGAGGTAGAGCATTGCTTAAGGTTGTGCTGTGCAGCCTCCGTGACTGGTTTCTGAACCTCAGAAAGTCTTTCTCACCATGCTGCTTCTAAGCCTCCCTCAGTTGGAGCATGTGTTTCTGAAGGTGAAGAAGCCTCTCCGAGGTCAGTGGGCTTTGTTAGATAGATTGATGCTCACTGTTCTGATAACAGTCCTGTGTAGAGTATGAATTAACTGAATCATACTGGTTCCAAAGATGGGCAGCTTTGCTGACATCAGTCGCACTGCTTACACAAGGTAGGAATGTATGCACTTCGTCTTAGTAACAGGCTTACTTTGGGGGCATCTTTTTGCCTTATAACATAGGAAACATTTGGCTATGCTTTACAATGAAAAAAAGGGGGGGCGAGAAATTGCTGCCTTTTATCTCCCATGAATACTTGCTTTACTAAATTTAAGTCCATACTATTTCATTGCTTTTCTGTACATACAGAAATATTTTTGTTAAATGACAAGATAGTTTAAAAAAAAATGTGTGTGTATGCTCATGCACTAATGTTTGCCATGTTATACATATGTAGGAATCAGTTCTGTCTACTATGTGGGTTCCAGGGACTGAACTCATGTTGTCAGGCTTGGTATCCTTACCAGCTGAATCATCTAGCTGGCTGATAGAAGATATTTTAAATACCAGTTAATTAGCCGAGGCAGCATGAACACTGCATATAACTGGGAGAAATGGCATATTAAGACAAGCTAAGATAAAGTCACATGCACTGTGTCCCAAGACAGAAAGCCAGGAGTTGTTGGATCCCACTGAGAATAGGATATGTCCCTGCTTCATAGATATGCAAATGTACAAATATCGGGGAGGAGGCTGTCACAGAATTGACAAACGGATGCAGAGCTAAGAATAACATTTAGACTTTTACTAAAAAGGAGCCAATGAATGGTTTGAATTTGAGGGCGGAAGTTACAGGAAAAGACAGGCTCTTGAGTTTTCCATCACAGAACAAGAATTCTTGACCAGAAGCACCTTTCATATAAATAAGGGAAATTTGGGTTCTAGAACAAGGGCTAGAGGATAAAAGAAATTATCTTAAAGCTCTTTAATGTACCATTCTAATATATTTCATTTTCTATATCACTATAGTTACAGATTTTGCTATTACTAGTGATGCAGTGTACTTAAAGGAAGGAGCCATAGCTGAGCGTCTTTCAGTTTTTAATTGATAAAAAGATAAAAATAAAATAGATGTCTCTAGGACTTCCCCTGGAGTTTTATTTAGCGTACACAACCATTTAAAGCTGTACCACATCATATTGTTACTAGCCTTATTCTCATCTGATTCCTATGGAGAAAGTGGCACGTTACATTTTACTATTAGGGTTACTCAGGGTACTATTCTAGATACTTCTCCATATTTGCATTCTTTTTGAGGATTATCAAAATAGAAGTCTAGTGAGGGCTCTTCCCGCAGCTGTGTCTTACCCATGGTGACCTTGACAAAGAAAGCAGCTGCGTGCAGCCACAGCCTAAAATACTGAAGCTTCTGTGTGGTCCCCAATGGCAAACTAGAGGGGAGAGAGGAAGACAGAGGCAAAGGGGTCATGTAATGCTTTACATGTAAATCAGTAGTTTTACCCATTTGGGGACTTTTTTTTTTTTTTCCTTGAATTCGGTCATGAAGCAAGGCCATTGTCCAATTCCTCACAGGGCACCTAGGAGAAGCCAGGCAGTCCAGCTTGTCAGAGTAACATTCCAAGAGGGCCTAAGGCAGGGGCTAAGTCATGAGGTTCACACAGTGGGGAAGAGCCAAGATCTTGAGAAAAACAAAAAGGCAAAAATCCAAATATCCAGTCTAGAGGAGACAAAGAACCCCCAACCCTGACTCTGAACAAGTTGATTTCCAGTGATGAAAGGGGCTATAAAGAAGGCAAAGTAAAATAAAATGTGCATTTAAACCCATCCTTTTCTCCCTCCTTCCCACTCCACACATGCTTGTTTACTTAGGGAATACATTGGTCAAGTGCAATGTTAGAGTAAGGAGAGTGACTTGAGAACTAAAGCCAAAGCTAGTTTCACAAAAGGACACATGCTTACTTCTTTTCTGGAAGTTTTTAGTGGTAATTCCCCATATTAGTATTGAATTTCACTCTTGAAATACGAGGCAAGTTATTGGCATGAATAGAGAATAAAAGCTTGGTGTGTGCAGGGGTACATGTGTGCTGAAAGTGCTTCTGAAGTCGATGGAGTCAGCATCAATGGAGTCAGCTTATCTTCCAGCTCCTCACATCTGAGTGTCTACTTTCTGAAAAGTTTTGTTTTATATTTTATTAGATAGCTATGCTATTTGTTTAATCAAGTTATCACATCAACTTTTCTATACCAATCTCCTTTGTCACGGGCTCTTATCTCAAAAGCTCTCTCTTTTGTAATTGTATTTGATTTATGCAGCAGCTTAAGCCCTCTAAGTAATATTTGATTAGTAATCTTTCTAATATTGTTACTACATCTCATTACATTAAAGCAATATCTATGCTAAATACCTACACATTGGTTCCCGCTCTAGTTGGCAGTGGAACATAGGAGAAGGGAACCTAAGAATAAGGCCGACTAAAGTTTTGTGCAATAGCCAGCTTTGTTCAGAGCACCGTACAGTTTGTACTCTGAGACAATAGTTCTCAACCTTCCTAATTCTGTGGCCCTTCAACACAGTTCCTCATGTCGTGGTGACCCCCAACCATAAAATCCATTTTTGTTGTTACTTCATGACTGAAATTTTACTAGTGTTATCAATCATAATCATAAACATCTGATATGCAGGATATCTAATATGTGACCTTCAAAGGGGTCATGACCCACAGGTTGAGTACCAGTGCTCTGAGGTTTAAGACGAGTCACATGAGTAAAGTGTACAATCACAAGTCAAGCTGTACATGTCTATGGATTAATGCTAGCCAATTGTCATGTATAATCTAAAGCAAACACACTCCTATTGCCTACAACTGGGAGGGTTGCAAAAGCGTGTTATAAGAACAGCTCTGTATTTTTGAAGGCACTGAGGTCACAAGACTCTTCTTTTCTTGAAGTTTTCTCAAGAGCACTTAGTATTCCCCTCCATTCTTGTGCTGTATTTGGAAAGTCCAAGATTTTTTTTTTTTTTTCTTGCTCTGCGAGTTGGCAGCAAGAAGTTTTGTAGTTGTGCTCTGTGCTGATTACATACTCTCTTTTACTTTCTAGTAAGCTGCTGTAGTCTGTTTGTGAATGTGGCAGCTTGTGGAGATGACATAGAAGCTGTGTTAATGCTGAAAGGTCCTCAGAGTGTATAGATGCTAAATGATACTCCAGGACTCACCTCTTTTTTTTTTTTTTAATCATTTTTTTATTTGAATTAGAAACAATATTGTTTTACATGACAATTCCAGTTCCCTTCTCCCTCCTTTCCTTCCCTACCACCCCCCCAAATAAAATCCTACCTGTCACATATCCTTTCTTTTATCCTTCCCCTGACTCAACCTTTCTGCTCCCTTATGACGTCTGCATCCCTCCTCTTCTTCCCTTCTCATTCTCATAGCTCCCTCCCCCCTCTTCCCATGCTCTCAATTTGCACAGGGGATCTTGACCCTTTCCCCTTCCCCAGGGGACCATGTATGTCTCTCTTAGGGTCCTCCTTGTTTACTAGCATCTCTGGCAGTGTGGATTGTAGACTGGTAATCCTTTACATTATGTCTAAAATCCACATATGAGTGAGTACATATCATGTTTGCAGGACTCACTCTTATACTCAGAGAACTTTTTCAAAGGCTCCAAAAGCAATTTAGAAATACATCCTGAGAGTCTTACTAAAGTCAGTTTTAGATGTTAGTCTAGTGTCAGTTTTGCTAGTAGTAGAAAGATGTTTTGTAGCAGCTTTTGGGTTATTATGTTATAGGTTTTTTTTTTTGTTTGTTTTGTTTTGTTTTTTTTTGTTTTTCGAGACAGGGTTTCTCTGTGTAGCTTTGGAGCCTATCCTGGCACTCGCTCTGGAGACCAGGCTGGCCTCGAACTCACAGAGATCCACCTGCCTCTGCCTTCCGAGTGCTGGGATTAAAGGCGTGCGCCACCAACTCCTGGCCAGTTTTAAAAGTCTTTAAGGTGCCCTTGAAAGGATTTTCACAGGGTCCTTCCTTCCTTCCTTCCTTCCTTCCTTCCTTCCTTCCTTCCTTCCTTCCTTCCTTCCTTCCTTCCTTCCTTCCTCCCTTAATTTGCCTGGCGGCATCTAACACAGTCGAACCAAAAGTCTTGGTTTAGTGCTCATGGAGATTGGTGGGAAGTGCTCTAGTGGGTATATATGGAGTCTCAATTTTGGTTTAAGAGTCAACTGACTCTAGTGCCTAGAAGGAAGAACATGCCCTCGAGGAAGGATCCTGAGCTCCTGAGCTGTAACTCATTGTGCATTCAGCTTACCAATAGAGCAGAGATGACTGGAGGCCAGGCTTTGGGGTAGGATTCCTAGGAAACAGAGGAGGGCAAGTGTCCTAATTTTTATGCCCGTAGGCTCTCTGTCATAAGAATCTCACCCAGTTCTTCTTGGGGTACCTCATGGAGATCTTTTCCTGGCTCTTCCTGCCTTGTACACTTCACCCATTGAACCTGCCTGTGGGAGGTCCCTTTGGAGCTAGTCCAGTGTGCTACCGTCTTCTCTGGTGATGCTGGGCTCCCAGTGCAGTACTGATTTTCCAAGAATTACAGCCTCCACATTTTAAGGTGACACCTCACTTCTTCAGGTCTTTACTAGCCCAGAACAACTGCTCCTAAGTGGGGCAAATGGCTATTTTTTGTGTCATTTTTTTTTGCCACTATATTTAAATGGGACTAGATAGGCCCTTATAACTTCCAAAAATCACTCTTGAAACTAGTGCTATTAGCTTTTGTCCACCACCTCAAGGCTATGGCCCAAGCAACTGTAATGCCAGGGTCTTCTCTCCATCCCAGTTGCCCCCATGGTATCTAGGTGTTCTGATGTGCCAGACCCTCTTCAGGAGAATGTAAGGCAAAAGACGTGGCAGGTAGTCTGAGCCACCAGATCCTTAAACAGGCCTGCAGTGGATATAGATATTATTGGTTATTCTCTCCCCGGCACCGGGCAAAGTGCTTCTCACATTCCAACTCATTCAGTCACTTGAATCCTTGGAGGGGGCTGTCAAGAAGAATTAGTAGCTCACCACATGAAGACCTTGTTAACAGTAAAAAAGAAAAAAAAAAAAAGGCCACTTGACTCATTATCATTTGCGTACAAATTCCAAATTGGCTTTTGCATGCAGGGCTGGGAAGAAACAGTGGATGCTGCCATTGCCCACCTATTGAAAACCTGCCTGTCGAAGAGTTCCAAGGAGCAAGCTTTGAGCCTCAGCAGCCAACTGACCATACCCAAAGACACCAGCCGGCTGAAGAAGCACATCACTTTGCTCTGTGATAGATTAGCTAAAGGTGGGCGTCTCTGCCTGAGCACTGATGCTGCAGCCCCACAGGCCCTGGTCATGCCAGGTAAGAATCCTGCGCACCCTCCCTAAGGACAGTGCTCTCCCCCATTATAGGAATGTGCCTGCAGCTGTATTTGGGTTTAAATTTCATATTAAAGTGATGATAGCCAAGAAAATTGCTTTCACGTTTCCCTTCACATATCCTAGGGTAACCACGTGGATAAATATTCTCCGGGTATTTGCTTGCTAAACATTTCTAGAATGGTATGTCTCTCTCTCTCTCTCTTTTTTCCGTCTTGTCTCTGCCTTTAAATATATGATCCATTTTGTTTTGCTTCTAACCAATAAAAAGAGGATTAGAGAATAAAAGTGTTTTTAAGGAAAAGTTTTTACCAAATGTGATCTCAAGATACTGCATTTCATGAATGTAAATAACATGATACAAGGAACTAATGTGATCCAGATGAGTTAGATCCCTTCTGTTGTTTTCCTGGACTGTGGTCATGGAGTGAGGGGCAAGAGTCCAAGGGAGAGATCTGGGATCAGAAAGGTGAGCAGACGGGCATCAGCACCAAAGCACCTGTGGGTCAAGGTGTGGGAAGAGCCCCAGGTTGACCCCATGTGGTCCTTCATTGAGGGTCCAGACATCTAGACTTGCCTTCACTGGGTCTGTGTCTGAGTCATCCTGCACTCAAGTCCCTTGCAAGCTCGCAGTCCTATGTCCTCATCCCAGCCTTTCCATAGAAGCTCACAGGGCATGACACCAGAGAAGTTATTGGACACTGCAGCTGTGCCATGTTTTTACTAAAGCAAGCACCACAGTTGGGGAAGTGGTATGATTCTCTTCTTCTTTCTTGTGTGGCTTTTGTCCCCTCCTCTGTGCCTTCCTTCTCCCTTAAGTAGAAGGCCTAGAAGTAAGGGGGACTCAGGTGAAATCTTCAAAAGATAAATTCGGAGGCTGCATAGCATAATCTAATAAGCCCGGGCTCCCGATGCAGACAGACCAGTGTGTGGCTCTTGCTTCTATTCCTTTTAACTTCACTGTCCTTGGTGTTGCTTTCCAATCCTGCTGTCTGCTGCTATATCAGCAGTTCTCAAGCTGTGGGTCGAGACCTCTTTGGGACCCATAGAGCAGATGTTTACATTATGATTCACAACAGTAGCCAAATTACAAGTAGCAATGAAATGATTTTATGGTTGGTGTCACCACAACATGAAGAACTATTTTAATCACAACATTAGGGGAGTCGAGAACCACTGGCCCAGATTGCTGAGAATAATGATACTTGCCTTGCTGCCAGGGCTTTCTGTGTTTGTAAAGCACTTAGCACCATGCTTGGAATAGAAGCTATACTTAGTACTGTTGTTATAGGCATATATGATCCATCCTCTAAATCCAGCAATGAGAACATCCAGCATGTGTTCCCAGGATGCTGTGTTTGACTATTTGAATTTTTTTTTTTTTTTAACCACAACTACATACAGAACTTATACTTCTAAAGGATGTTGTTTTTTAGCTGGCCTGTTAGGCCGTTCTCATGTGATTTGCCTTACCATGGGCCTCACCATACTCTTATCACACTCTCCTGACTATTCCCTTCTGCCCCCAGAGGAGTATCTTCCTACAAAATGGACACTAAGGCTCAATGATGTAGGACCTCAAAACTCTTTATTCTGGTTGGCACAGAGTATGCAGCCTTCCCTCTATGCCTACCCGCAGGAAAAGAAGTGGGGTTTCGGAAGGAGGGGGAGGGATGGGCTCTGCACACCTGATCCTGGGCATAACGATCAGTGTTGTCAACTTGACAGGATCTAGACTTGCCTGGGAGACAGGCTTCTGGGCATGTTTATGCCAAGTACCTTGATGTAGGAAGACTTCTTAATTCTGGGCTGGCCCATTCCCTCTGCATGGATTATGCAGAAAGTCAAAGCAAGCCAAGTATTAGTATTCAATCCTCTGTTCCTGGCTCTGGATGCAATGTGACCAGCTACACTAAGTGCCTGTCACCTTTCCTCCCTGCTATGATTGATTGACTATACCCTTTAACACTGAGCCAGGAAAAAAACAAAAACCTTCCTTCCCAGTGTTCCTTTTGTCAGGAACATTTTTATCACATCAACAGAAAAAGAAAGAAACTAAGTGGTCTCTACCAGTTGAAGTTATGGTTGCCCAGGCCTTTCTGTGGACCCCAATCTGAGCCTGGCTGGGAGAAAAAGCCGAGAGTCTCCTTTAGTCACACTTAACTGGTCATGGAACTTGAGACATTTTTCTTCAAGTAACCGAACAACTGGAAGGTTGTATGTATATCTAGGATTTGGAATATTCAAGCTGTCAGTGTAAAAATTTGTTATATGTGGATGGCGGAGACAGAAGAAAGGGGGAAAGGAGGAGGAAGAAATGAAGAAAAAGAGGAAGACAAGATACACGTTTGTTCATAGCCTAGGAACCTGAGCCAGACTGTGCCCTTCATGTCTGTCTGGCTAGAAACTCTGCAGGGTAAACACTGCTTCTGAGTGTGCTAGATCCTTGCTGTCCGTCATCCCATTGGCGCTTCCCTGCCGGTGACCCTCCCTCCCTCCCCCACTATGGATCTAATTGTGAGTCATTGTGAGCAGTTGTGCCCTTTCCTATCTTGTCATGATGCTCACTACACCTGAAATAATTCCCCTCACAACTCAGAATTTTCACACCCTTGATTCCTGTACTTTGTCATTCTTAAAGGGCGGTGGGACTTGTAGCATTGTTGCTCTGTCCCAAACAGAAAGCAGAAGCTGGACAAAGAATCTTGCCCAGAGGTAAACCCAGCTCCTGGAAGTGTTACATACAGAATACAGACCTCCTGGCAAGCTGTGCTTTGCTCTAGACCACAGAGTACAGCAGGACACATGCACTTCTCACCAGAGCCCCTCTGATGTGAGCTGTTCTCCATGTGGCCTCCTCTCTTCAGCAAAGTAGCTTCTCCCAGCCTCCTTCCTTCCCTATGAGAACAAAGCTTCCCAGTGAAGATGTGTCATGTATTTGTTTGTGCTAAACTTTCCCTCTCGCCATAGGTGGCATGATACTAATACCACAGAAACAGTAGGCCGTACTGTGGGTTATTTCTGCTTCCAGTCTGTAAGTATTCCACTCACAATGGCAGTAGAGCTGTGATGGTTGACTCAGTATACAAAGGTGCACTGATACGTTAGAACAAACAGGGGCATGGTGGAGTGTTAGAGTATACATAGTTGCAGGGGAGTGTTGTTAGATTATACAAGGCTGCTGTGGGAAGGAATGGAAGAGATTAATGAACACATAGGCAGACAGGCATTTTTTTCACAGACACAATCGTATTTTAAGGTTGAAACTAGAACTTAGATCGTGTGATTCACCTCCCTCACTTAACAGCTGAGGTAACCAGGGCCTGAGAGGTCAGTGACTAAGTGGTTAGTGGTAAAAGTCAGGAGTGTGTGTAATTTTACCACGATCCCTATTAAAGTGCAGATGGATAAACATCTCTGAATAAAAACCCTATGGTCTCTTCTGGCCTCAGGACTTTATGAGCCCGCCACTCTGGATATGCCCTTTCAATGGCTCCAGTGAAGCTGTGATGAGAACATCCTCCCTAGGGACCAGAGTTTGAAAGTCTTCTCCCACTAGGAATGACCTTATGGTCTTCTTTTTACAAACTTCTTTTTATTTTTGAGATTATGATATAATTATATTTTACCCCCTTTCTTTTCCTTCCTCCAAGCCCTCCTGTATACCTTTCCTTGCTCTCTTACAAATTCATGACCTTTTAAATTAATTGTATTATGTGCATTCCTTTAGTTGTCTGTGATTCTTTTATTTTTGTTATTTCTTTTCTTTTTAACTATAATATAATTACATTATTTCTCCCTTCCCTTTGCTCCCTCCAAACCTTTCCATATACCCCTTCTTGCTCTCTTCATTTGCATTGCCTCTTTTTTCATTGTAATGTACACATACACACACACACACACACACACACACACACACACACACACACACACACACACACACATCCACTTGGGCATGCCTATTGCTGTTTCCTTGTCTGACTTATGTTTAGGCAATCATGTTGTTGAGATTTCATGGATGTACTTCTGACATCACTAGGAGACACACTCTCCAGAAAATTCCTTGATCGTGGCTCTTAACAATCCCTTGGTCTTGGTTGTAGGAGTTATACTGTGGGTGTGTCATTTAGGAATGGGCTCCACAACTCTATTCAGCTGTAAAGAAAATGAAACACATGAAATTTTCAGATAAATAGGTGTAACTAGGACAATAATATTAGGGAGGTAATCTAGACCAAGGAAAGCAATGCCACATGTTCTCTTATCTGAGGCTCATAGTTCCAGATCCTCAGGCATGAGTACATTTCCCATGGCTTCCTCTGCCTCCCATCTCTTCTATTTGCCTTTATCAACTCAAGATCATACTTTCACTTAACCTTTTCTGAACAAATTCTTTGTATTACAGAACCATCAAACTTGTGTTTTCCTTCATTGCTTCTCTGATACCTATATCGTCCTGCTTGGAATTACAGTTTACAAGGAATTCACTTTCATCAATAGATTTTTTAAAACCCAATTCTATACATTCTGCTCCTACAGCAAGAAGGCCAAAAAAAAACAAAAACAAAAACAAAAACAAAAACCATCAGCCCTCTGTCTTTTCCTGCTCTCTATCACGTATTTATTTGTCATAGTGCCCTTGGTAGCTATGGTGTATCAAGCAAACCCCTTCACCCACAAACGTTCATTGCAACAAGTTGTTGGTCTGGTTCAAGGCCTCTGGCTTCTGGTACACAGTTAACACTGGACCCTTACCAAAACTTCTTTTGGATATTTTGCTGTTTCCCTAAGTCATGGAGGTCCTGTCACTATGGTTCTACAGGAATACTTCACCTGCTCTAACAGGTCATAGATGGGGTGGATATTGGAGTGGAACACCTCAAAGCTCTGGATATGGGCATGGGTGGTAGATGACTTGGTCAGTCTGGGTCTTCACTGAGATCTACCCCTTGGGTGAGGGTCAGGGCCAGCTCTCGCATGCCCATGGTGAGTGGTGTAGCCAGCTTCCCAATGAGGAGGTAGGGGGCAATTCTCCCAGGGCCATCAAAGGTCTGGGCCAGCTCTCTTACACCCAGTGATTGGGTCCAGTTCTAGTGTGTGGACAGCTCTCCCATTGAGGCAGCCAGGGTGGGGCATGACCAGTTTTCCCATGCCCAGTCCACTGGGGCCATCTCTCTCATGGTCCCTAGTGGTAACATAGACAGGGTCCTCATCACAGACCCTGACTGCTGCTGAACTACAGACCAAAACATGGCCTTTAGCTATAGTTCAGGCCTGGATGTCACCATGGCCTCTGGTGGCAGACAGGTCACTCAGATTGGTATGGCCCCGGGGCCAGTATGGTCCATATATATATATATATATATATATATATATATATATATATATATATATCAACATGGCCTCAGATGGAGGCCCAGATCCCAGGCATCCTTGTGGGTTTTGGTGGTAACCTGGGCCACGGACATCATCTCATAGATGGCTGTGGTAGGGCCACAGACCCAGACATGGGCCTGGACGGCAGCTGTTGCCCAGATATCACATGACCCCAGGTGGTAGTATAAGCCACTCATGTCAGCCTACTCCCCACCACCTTTGCATCTTCATTTCTAATTCTCTCCACAATGTATAAACCACTCTGCTTTTCCTTCTCTCCCATTTCTCCAGTACACACCTGTTAGGTCCTGTGGCTGGTTACTGCCCACCCCTCTGATGTTTGTTTTCAATGGGAAGCTTTGGGGAGATACAAGAAATGCTCTAGGATTCAGGTAAACTGGGTTGAATTAAAACTGGGGAACCCAGTGAGCACCCAAGTACACAACTGACATATATGGAGATTGAACAAGGAAGAATGTGGGTAGATGCAGGTGTATAGACTTTGGATCGGTAAATCTCTGAAAGAGCAAGACTGGTAAACGGTGAGATCAGAAACTAATGGTGATTTGCAATAACCACGGAAATGGCCAGTTCAGCCAGCAAGCAATTGTGTAGCAGCTTAGTTTTTTTGGAACAATGGTTTTTGTCATCTGAAAAAATGAGGTAGCCCTTTGTTTGCACACAGTGTATTGTTACAGAATTGTTCTGAAAATGAAGTAATCTTGAATAAGTAAAGGAATCATTCAGTTATGAATAGGGTACACATTCTTTTCTGTTGTAATGGAGTCTATGAAGAGAGGAATGGAGGATTAGGGAAGGATATTTGAATCTAGGATTAGAGCTGCATTTGACAGGAGAAGCAATTAGGAGGAACTGCAGAGGAAGGCCTACCATCAAAGACCTGATGAAACAACATTATCCCAGTGTGTGCTTAGCAAACACTTGTTGATAGACATGCTGGCCAGTAACTAATTACACTGTGATGACCAAAGACCAGGTTCTTGGAAGTGGAGTTGTTAATACAGGAATAGAATCCCAGGGGGTGGGGGTGGATTGAGGAATTTCTTTTTCTGCAGATGTTTTTAATGTTACTGCTCAATAGTCTAATGATAATCAGGAAGAACCTTGCCCGAATGCTAGGAGATAAATTAAATATCTCTGAAAAGACATCAGTATTATTTCTTTACTCCCGTCATGTGACCCCATGGACCCATATGCACATGTAAAACTGTAGAACATCCGATTTTACCCTCACCCAGCTATAAATGTGAGCTGTGTCTTCTTTGGACTATTCTTATGTGAAATATTGCAGTGGAAACCTAACTGTGTTCAGTTTTCATTATCATTAAAAATTACACAGTTGAGCTGAAAGAAGTCCCTCAGTCACCCTCAAGTATCCCACAGGGAGATTGTATCTCTGAGACTTTGTATCATAGAAAAATAACTATTCTGCTGACATTTGTGATGTTTTTTTCTCTAATATGAGGATGAAATTTGATGTTTATTTTAGTTTCTAGCAATAAAAGTAAAATTATGAAAGATTCCTACTGATTAACCACAATCATGGAGCCCTTCCCCCATCCAGTTTTTCTCACTCCTACCTTCTGCCACCTCTGGGAACCTATCTTCAATAGTCATGTTGTGTTGGCTCTCCTCAAATTTATAATAAATATATGGCTTGTTTTCTTCCCTTTATTTTTTGTTTCCAATTCCTATCTCTCTGAGGAACCAAATTTTCTTTTTTCTTTTTTTTTTAAAGAAACATAATTTATTTATTTCTCAATTTTTTAATTTAAATTAGAAACAAGATTGTTTTACATGTCAATTCCAATTCCTTCTTCCTCCCCTCCTCTCCTCTCCTGACCCCCTCAACTAACACCTTACCTATCCCATACCCTTTCTGCTCTCTAGGGAGGGTGAGGCCTTCCATAGGGGGTCTTCAGAGTCTGTCATATCCTTTGTGATAGATCCTTGTCCCACCCCCATGTGTCTAGGCTCAGGCAGTATCCCTCTATGTGGAATGGGCTCCCAAAGTCCATTCCTATGCTAGGGATAAGTACTGATCTACTACAACAGGCCCCATAGGTTTCCGAGGCCTCCTCACTGACACCTATGTTCATGGGGTCTGGATCAGTCCCATGCCAGTTTCCCAGCTATCAGTCTGGGGACCAAGAGCTCCCCCTTGTTTAGGTCAGCTGTTTCTGTGGGTTTCACCAGCCTGGTCTTGGCCCCTTTGCTCTTTACTCTTCCTTCTCTGCAACTGGATTCCAGTTTAGTTCAGTGTTTAGCTGTGGGTGTCTGCTTCTACTTCCATCAGCTGCTGGAAGAAGGCTCTAGGATAGCATGTAAGTTAGTCATCAATCTCATTATTAGGGGAGGGCATTTAAGGTAGCCTCTCCTCTGTTGCTTAGATTGGAGGAACCAAATTTTCAGCAATAAGATAAATCTGTTTCTCTCTTCCCTGTAAATTCATGAATACTGTTGAAAGTATGCTAATTATTTTGTCATTTTCTTTTAGATTTTTTAGGATGGCTAGAGAAGGGATGTCAATGACTTTAAAGCTATCCAGGAACCATTCACTTGAGACAGTCATCAGACTTTACATCACACTGTTCTCAGTTACAAGTTGATTGAATAGGGAAAGCAGATAGTAGACCAGGGCAGATCCATCAATGTGGCTCAGGCCTGTTACTTTCTCATTTTTAAAGATGACCCAAACAGAAACATGTTACTTCTGACACTGCTCAGCCTTGACAAACAAGGGTGACATTCTTTCAGAATTGTCTTGCTGGATGTAACCAGTCCCATGTTGCCAATCTTTGAAAACATCTTTTCATAATGAACTTTGCAAAGTTTTAGGTATTTGATTCCAACAAATCACTGAATGGCCCAGTTCTTCTGGTTTGCATGTAATGTGGATACCAGTTAACATTTGAAACATAAACCATAAACCAATTTTTTAGTTTCTAATGGTTCATCAGCATACATTTAGGAAGCCACTTCGGTTGTTCAGTCTATCTCAACTGTGTCTTTTTAATTTATTTTTTCTTTGAAAGTGTGATATACATGTGTAATGAATTTTAATCCCTTTAGACCTTATTGCATTATCTCATCAATTATGTTTATATTAATTTAGCTTTTTTAATTTTGTAAGTAATTTTACTTGTATTTAATACACCTCATTTGCCTTGGGTCTTTGTACCCTTTAAATCTGCTTTTTGAGCTGTACTTCAGGGTCATGTGGAAAATGTTACCAAAGGCTCTGATGCTGACCCCAGCTGGGTGTCTGCATGCTGGTGTCACTACGATATTTTTTACATTTGTTAAAAGATAATCTTGGAAATAGCTACAAATGCAAATAAGCAAATAAACTGCCCTGCCATAGCTTGACAGCAGTGCCAAGCTCCAGGTCACTGCCCCTGTGGTTATGGGCAGAGACAGTAGCAGACAGTGAGGGCTTAGGTATGAAAAAGCACAGCTTGACACCCCACCCCTTGTAAATAGAGCATGCACAGCTGCAAACTTGTACAAAAAGAATGAAGTCGTTATATTTCCCTGGAGATTCAGTTTTTCTCTCAAAATTAGGTAAGATCCCTAGTTATATTTTCCAAACTAAATGTATCAATTCATAGAAGTACCTACTCTGCTATACTTTCTACTTTATTTCCACTGAAAGTTGTATCATATCTCACGACAAGATGGAGATAGCAGGGTGAAATTTGTTGAATGCCTGCCTTATCCCAGGGATGTCTCTGTACATGCACTGCTCAACCAGACCACCACAGCCTCTGCTTTCAAAGAGCTTGTTTCTGTCAGGAGCAGTCAATGCATATGGGAACAAATTTCAAACAAATTGTATTACAGAAAGTGTAAATGGGAAAAAAAAAAGCTAAAAGGGAACTGGGTATGAATCTGTGCCTGTGACTTCCCTTTCTTCTTCTCTGTTCTGTCATCCAGTTAATAAGAACTTGGTATATTTTATTATTTGAAACATATTCATTATGTAACTACTTAAAATAATTATGTGTTTGATCATTTATGTTTAGGTTAGTTTATTAATGATAATGTTATTGCATCTCTGTACTTCAATTTTTCCTAATCAAAGATTGTATTTTAGTTTCCAGAAAAGAAACCAAAGTAATTATAAAGAATGTTATTCTAATTAATAAATGTATTTTATGAAATATAAGCAATGTTCATTAAAACAATTTGTAGCATGGAATGGTTACAAGATCTTTTGAACTTGCTGTTATTTTAGTGTCACACTACCAGCTACAACTAGATGGTACTATCTCTTGCCATCAGCTCACTAAACTGGTGTGTCTGAGGGCAGAGACCTTGTCACTCATCTCTAGAGACGAATACAACCAGAAATCAGAAGACAGCCCAACCATCCTTGTAGAATTGGCTTGAGTGGAGTTAACATTATCTCCTCTTTCTCCCTTTCATGACACAATTATCTGTCCTTCCTTCCTCAGACTCCTCACAGCCTAATCTGGAACTAGAAACCATTGCACAAATTAATTATTAAACTGACCCACTGTTTCATCTGCTTTCATGAAATGGACTTCTCTGAGTCTTTCTCTGATGATTAAAGTGTTGCTTACTTAATTTTTAGTCATTTCCAATCTCATTTAGAGCAAAATGGATCCCCACTGTTTACTCAAGTTCCCTTTCCCCTTAGAATCCATGCAGAAGACTTTAGTTTATCTTGTACTATGAAGTGCAAGATTGGGGAACAGCACACTCCCCCTCTCCTATCAGTTTACTTAAAGATTCTCTGGGAATGTGCTCACTTTTGTCCTTAATAGACTTTTAATGTCACTGTGTTCATTCATGTGCTGGACATTGGTGATTAGTGAAGAGAAGGCTCCTGTCCTGTCCTTATGAAGCTTCCCTTCTTGTGGAAAAGCCAGATAATAAACACTTATTCAGCTAAAGAGCAGTTCTGTGGGCTGTATTAAGTGCAGTGGAGCAGAGCTGGCAATGCTCCTTTCTCTTCCTATAGAATATTTCTTGATTTCACTTAGGAGAAGACTGAGTATGAAGGGGCGTCATGCATTTTTCCTTCTGTTGTGGGGACAAAAAAATTTAGTTGATAACTATCCAACAAGTAACAGAAAGCCACTAAATGTCTTAAATGGGATGATTACATGATTTGAGGCATGCTTTAAGAAAGTACTCTGCCTGTTGTATGGGGGATGTTTTGATAAATAGCTGGATCAAATGTGAGGACAGCTGGATCTATTACAGACATGTAGGCAAGAGGCCATGTGACAATAGAGATAACATAGAAGAGTTAAGGAGTCCTTCAGAGGATAGGTAGAATACTTTGAGCATGGACCTGTTGGATATGAGGCAAACAAATGAATCAGATGATTTCTGACATTAATTAAAGTGGTCATTATCATTATTGGTGAAAGGGGAAGTCTAAGAGCACAGTGTGGGGTAAATGGGTTGGGGGTGCAGGTTCAGTTTGGCTGTGCTTCACTCATGTGTAGATGTCAGGTGACTAGATCTCAGGGAGAGGCCTGGGCTGTTGCTGGATCATCAGGAAATGGGACCTATTTGTGGATTTGGAGCTGGATGGGTTCCCTTCATGGGGAGAGAAAGAAGAAGCAGGGCAGATCTCAGCTGAAAGACCTTCCAGCATCTAGAGGTCAGGTAGGAGGAAGGGCAGGAGCCAACATCGGAAATTAAGGAGAGGCAGCCAAGAAATGAGCAAGAGGAAAACTGTGAGAAAATAGTCACATGGAAGCCAGAAGAATGGAGGGTGTCCAGGGTCAGCAGATGGAGTATGGCAAGAGGCACAGACAAGAGTGACATATTTCTGCCTGGGATTCTTACACATTTTTAACACTACTTCTTTTATATATTCATTCCTTTAATGTCTTTACTAAGAGTGAAGTTTATGTATATCTTCAAAACAATGTTTTGGGTATATAGAAATAACACATTGTATGACACAAATGAGCTCCCTCATCTTAGGCGTCCTTCAGGCAGACATAATTAGAAACATCTTCATATTCCCACCCAGGCATTTTGCTTTTACCTTCTTTGTATCCTTTCTCATTCCCTCTTTTGTTTTTCAGTGGTGGCAAAATAGTATCTAGGCATTGTGCATTTGAGGCATATCCTTCTTCTTTTGAACTTTTGGCTGAGCTAGAAAAGGATCTTCCTTCACTGAATCTCTGCTGCAATAGCCAACAAAATGAAGAAATGATACAGCTGGACTATCATGACTTACACAGCAGTTGCTGAACTGTGGCTAAGAGCAGGGAGTGATGGTTCCCTTCATCACAAAACATGGACTCTGTCTGGGAAATCTCAGACTCAAGATACTGCATGAGTAAATCAGACGTGGTCTGTCATTTACTTTGTTTTTTTTTCAGAGATAAAGTAACCACACATATATTCAATTTCAAGATGAGATAAATGCTATGGAAGGCAGGGAAGATGATGGTCCAAACTTGGGAAGCAACAATGCAGGTAAAGATGGGTAGATATGATGAAGTCAACAAGGTTTGGTGGTTGACTACAGAAGATGGTTGAGGGAGCAGAGACATCAAGGAGAGCTCCTGGATTGTTGGTCCCAGTTGACCATGCACCATTCATTGAGAGGTTATCTTTGGAAGATGAAGTCCAAAGGAAACAGATGATGAGCTCAGTTTTGTTTGTGTTGACCTTGAGCGCTTGTCTCCCATCTGCCTCTCCTGGGGAGAGCCTTCTGTGAATGAATATTCAATACTTTGCTGTCCATTCAAACTCCTAGAGAATAAATAATGTTAGTAATTTTCATATGCTTCAACCCAATATTTACTGTCACTCTTTCACACTGACACCTCCCATTGTTTTTATAATTGTTGTGTGCTATAAGTGAAAGTATAAAATCTATAATATAGAATATGTAATCACTATTTTTGTTTACACAACTGATTAACACTTGGCAGAGTTTGATGGTTCGTTATTTTATGTAGTGAGTTACTATTGCTACTGAAGGATTTTCTTGAGAATGACCTAATTATGGGTCTAATTCACTGTCTACAGAAATTCATTAGAGAACACTTATCTCTCAGGGCAACAAGGGTGAGAGCAGTTCATTAATGAAGAGCAAATTATAGACTCCAGCATTCTAGTATAATGTGTTCAGTAAATGTAACTATTTCTTGCTTCCAGTTGTGAAGCCCTTATTGCTTGTTATGGTAAATAGTGTTCAGCTGGACCTCCTTGAGTGAAATATATGGGTGTTGAGCCCTTGAAAGTTGTTTCCACTCAGAAAATTTGCTTCTTATAAGTTTTTTCCTTAGAACATTATAAAATATCATCTAAGTTTGCATCTTTAATAGAATTTGATAGCCCTCCTTTTACTGTTTCTCAAATTAGCCTCATAGATTTCAACATTGGAAAATCAGAATTTTATTTTCCCAGCTGTTTAAATGTAATATATTTGAAGACAGAGGGACTGTCCTGTAAGTTTATAGCCTAAATAAATCTATTTTAAAGGTGTGCTGGTCAGAGGCCAGGTGGCATAATGGGATGACATATGAGCTATTCACATTTGGAGACCTGGCACTAAATTCCTCCCAAGATGCCAGGAAAATGACTTTAGAGGTGTCAATTTGCTGGAGTCCTTGGTGGGCATCTGAGAACATCACAGAACTGCTGTAAGGTCTAATATAACGTATCCTCTGTAAATTATATTGCCACGTTAGCCACCTCAGGTACAAAAGGGCAGTTTGAATGACTTTAGGAGGCATTCCAAAATCTTGTTTTAATGAGTAATGAGAATTACAAGCCAGTCTACAAGAAGGCCTAGAGGCTTGTATAAGGGACTGGGAACTGAATTTTAAGCTTTTCTGTTTCTCTAATCTTTATCTGGTTCATCAGCTATTCAGCAAGTATTTACTTAAGCCTGTTTTCCTGAGCCCTTGTCATCTTAGGCATGGATTTTATAACAGAACCCATTACCTTTCCTCTCTCTGTCTCTTTGGCTGTAGGTCTCCTATAAATGCCAATAATAATATTTCAAAGAAATATTATGAAGAACCTACTAGTACTCCAAAACTGCTATGATAGCCCCACCTTGAATACTTGTAAAGTCCTCTTTCTGGAACACCAGGTGCTTTACTGCACTCCAATCAGAAGATCTCTTACTGTTTTTGCATTTGCATTTGCCAAGAATGTGCTGTAATTAGGCACTCAGTTTCCATCTGACTAGATTTTTTAATTACTTAAAAGGTAATCATCATTAATTCATATTTAATATCTGAATCAAAGATTTCCTTATTGTAGGAATACCCTGTATTGCTAGCCAGAATTGTTCCTGAATCTGAAGAAGTAAAATGCTCAAAAGGCAATAGTTAGACTCTTTTTTATTGCATTTATTTTATTTACATATATCTATGTATGTTTATGTGCCATAGCATACATGTCAGAGGACAACTTGCAGGAGTCACTTCTTTCCTTCTGCTATGGGGTACTGAGGTCTTCAGACTTTTGCAGCTAGTGCCTTTATCCACTGAGCCATCTTGCTAGCTACAGACTTACCTTCTCCTACCTTGACTTATTTAACTCCATTTCTTTTTCTCTTAGCCTTATGTCTTTGAACAAATGCTCTGATTAGTGGTCTATTGCCAGAGAAGGCTCAAGTAGAGAAGACAGTGATGGTGGATTACAGTACCAACAAGAAGGCAGTGATGGTGGATCACAGTATCAACAAGAAGGCAGTGATGGTAGATCACAGTACCAAGAAAGCAGTGATGGTGGATCACAGTACCAAGAAAGCAGTGATGGTGGATCACAGTACCAACAAGAAGGCAGTGATGGTAGATCACAGTACCAAGAAGGCAGTGATGGTGGATCACAGTACCAACAAGAAGGCAGTGATGGTAGATTGTAGTGCTGACAAGAAGGCAGCCTTGGTCAGATCATCTGCTCCACCCTCTGTCTACCTGAGAGTAGAATTCAGTCTGAAATAGACTGTAGGGTTCAGCATTCCCAGATTAGTCCATTTTGACTGATAGTATTCCTGGAGGTTTCAGGACCTTTGCACCCCATAGGTAGAGTGGAGAATCTTTTATGGATTGTAGGATGCTGACAGCCAGGTGGTCTCACATTGGGCTTCTTGGAACCTCAGGTTTTACTTTGCCTTTCTCTGTTACTGTATCAACATCCTATGTGAATGAGAGTCAGTGATTAAAACCCTTGGCCCCTGATGTCCTGGGCTCTAGGCCACGGCCTATGACTAGTTGCTTTGGAGAAGCCCTTTATTGTTATAGGAAGTTAGTTCATGGAAAGAACTGAAGTAAGCTGTAGACATATTGGACTTATTTAACTAAAGAGGTGATTTGAAATTAAAATACATCATCATCATTTTGACTTAAAGATTAAATTTCTCTACAGTTCAGTAGTGAGTACTAAAGGGTATGTAAAGGATGAACAAAGAAATAAAGACATGGCCCTAATAAAGCATCCATCCTGGCAGGGAAAGGAAATAGTGTGGAAACAGCAAAAATGATAAACTGGTATGTGATGAAGGTGGCAAGCCAGGAAATGTGGCACCCATAAGTGGCAGAGGAAGACCTGAGAAGCGGCTCCATGAAGAAGCCTATGTGAGGCGAGAATGGAAAGATGACAGCATGAAGACAGAACACTAGGTTTGCCAGTGAGTGGGTGTGGGGGTAGATATGCTAGACACAGAAAAGGACAAAGGATTCATGTGTTTAGGGGCAGTGACACAGTGCTTGAAGGTGGGCTGGTGATCAGTCATACAAAAGGTCTTCTATCAAAACACGGGCATTCTCAAGACAACCCACATTTTAGGAACCTGTTCTCTCAGACCAAATGAAAGGAGACAGTGCTAGTCATGAGTAGCCAGACTGCATGCAGCTCCAGGCACTGTGAGCAGAACCAGCAGCCTGGGGAAAAGCATTTTATTATATTCAGAGGCCTGCAACTGCTCCGTTCTCGGGCATTTATCACTTAAAGTGGAGGAGTCAAAAAATGCAAGGGCATTTGAGAAAATGAATAATTTAGAGAGGATGAAAGCATGAATAATGAATTTTAGAAAGAGAAACTCTGCTTGTGATTAGAGGTTTATGATTTTTATATTACAGCAAAATATAGTTGGCTGCCATGCATCCCTGACTGACTTCATCCAAGTACAATTAGGTCTAACACATTAGTGCCTTGATGTGCAGACTAAAGACTGGCTTCTGGTGTCGAAACCATTAAATTTTAATGTATTCAGCTTGAGTGTAAGTGGCCACAGATGATTCACAATGCTGCTCTCTGCTTTTGGTGAAAATGATTGTCAGCAAGAGAATTGTCCCAGTGGCCACAGTGGTCTCCGGAGCTGATTTCCTAACATTTCCATGTTTGCGGGAGATTAGAAATAAACGTGGCGTTGCTGGTCAGTAAAGCACTGTGATAATTGCTCCAAAACCACAGGAAATTTGATGATGATAAAGTAGAACTCAGTGACTCCTGACATTTTACTTCTAAATTCTTGACGTCAGGAGGTATATGCAATAAAAAGCAGCTCTTTAAAAATGGAGTTAGCCAACCATGAGGGCTTTGAATTTTCTTCTTCTTTGAGAAACAAATGCCAAGAATTGCCCAAGGTATCATATTATCGTTTAGCTCCTGGCTAGAGGCAGAACCAGCTAGTAGACTTGCCTGGCTGAAATTTAGACAGCAACTTAGCCCAGTCAAAATAGGTTTTGGCTAGGGAACATGAAACAAAATAGCCTGAAGGTTATACAGATGTCCATCTGAGCCAGCCACTGTCACGATACCATGGGACCTGTCAAACACCCACCATCAGTTTCCTGATACAAGATCAGGGTTGTACAAGCAGCCCATGGAGACACTTATGATGTCACAGCTCTCAGCACTTGAAGGTCCTCATAGCCTCCTTACTAACTCAGCATCTGACACAACTCACAAGCTTGTCATGGTCTGGCCTATGTCTCCAGCCCCTCCACTCACTGCCACCAGTGAATGACACAGCTACCTTTCCCTACATCCCCTGGAATGCTCCTCTGCCTATGAGCCCTGTCTTGCTTACTCCAGTGTGCTGACTTCTGTATCCTCTCGCAATCCAGACATTGTTTGAGGTCACTGCCACTTTGTCTCGGCTTCCCATAGCCTTTTCTGTCCCGGGCATAGCCTCACCCATTTGCTTAGTACACTGTATTAAAGGTCGCACTGTCCTAAGGAGATAGATTTCTCTAACCCAACCCTGATCTCGGCTCCCTGAGAACAAGGATTCAGTTTCTCGCCTTTGACACTCCCAGCTCTCAGCATGGTCTGTGGGAGATGTTTAACGGAAGATGAATAGGGGTAGGCAGTATCTCTTCCTAGGCCGCAGCATTACAGAGAACTAGATATTCTTCAAATAAGTCAAAGTGCTATCCTGGAAAACTCCAAGGAGCAAGATAACAGAATTTAAGTTTTCCCACCACATTACAAGCAGTTTGACTGCTGGTCCTGCTAAAAGAAAACATTTTTTACAATGCTTTTATTTAATGAAGGAGCTTGGTTCAAACCTGTCTTAACTCTGCAACCTCCCCAGAGACGCATTCATTAACTATTACAAAATTAGCCACACCTGGGGCTAGGCTGTGGTTCAGGTGCTCTGAGAACTGCATTTACTTTGGCAAGGTCAAAAGAAGCTTCCTTTGCCTCCTTGACTTGAGGCGGCTTCAATGAGGCATCAGGAGACCCCACTAAATAGCAATCATATTCTAGGACTGGGAGATAAGGTCTCTATTCTAGATGTCCTGGCCTCTCTGTGTCTAAAACCTCCCCTGGAAAAACAGATGCTCAATCAAGGCTTCTCCATGGACAGGCTTCCACAACCTCTCAATTATGTGTTTTGTTATCCCAGCAGCCTCTCCTTGGGAAGGGCTTTCTTAATGTTTAATTTTAGTCCCTCCTGGTACAATTTAATTTCATTTCCCTTTGCCCTGGTCTCACTGGAAATAGAGAGACAAGTGTTCAAAGCACCTATGCACCCCATTTATAATTAAAGATGTTGACTTGCCTCAGATAGCTTTGCTGGCATGCTAAGTGAGCCTCGGTTTGCCCTTTCTCCAGATGCTACTCCCTACAGAACCTTGCTTTTAAAATGTCCTTTGCAGCAAGTATCAGGAACCATACAACTCAGGGCCAATATTGATATACACTGGTGAAAAAAAAAAAAAAGGTTGCCATTAATATAGTAGATCCAGTCCTAATACTGAGGGCAATTAAAAAAAAAAAAAACTAAAAGAAAAAACTACTCAAAGGAAAATGAAGTATTCTTTTTTATCTTCACCCCTGAAATGGTACCATGCAGCCAAAGTTTTAATCTGTTGGCCAGACGGGAGCCATCTCAAATCCACCCTCAAGTTAAACTAATAGGTTCCTACTAAGTTAAGTAATGCCCTGGCAGTGTGTTAGTCCCACATCCACAGCTGACCTTGACATGCTTAATTGAAAGAAATGGAAAGGGCCCAATGTCTTGAAACTGTAGTGTTAAAAAGCAAGAGAAAAACAGAATCATTGCTAAAGCCCAGACCAGGGGTTCTCAACCTGTGGGTCACAACCCCCTTTGGGTTACATATCAGATATTTACATTATGATTCAAAACAGGAGCAAAGTTACAGGTATGAAGTAGCAATGAAAATAATGTTACAGATGGGGGGGGTGTCACGACAACATGAGGAACTGTACTAAAGGGTCGTAGCATTAGGAAGGTTGAGAGGCACTGGCCTACACAGCTTGCATTGGGTCTGACCATGTAAATTAAATATACTTGTCAAAGCAGTACTCCAGATGAGATGAATCATCTCCAGGGTTCAGATGGTAATTTTGGATAATGAATAAGGGAATTTTTAATAATGTGTGTAGGTACTCATTGAATTTATGTTGCTGTTTGTAAGATCTCTGTGCATTCAACTAAGGTTCTAGCTGCTGGAATTTGGTCAAGAAGTGGGTTTATCAAGATTAATAACCATTGTTTCATCTCAGCTCATTGTCACCCCATGCAGTCTCCATGAGCACAGGGAGAGAAGCCTACTTGAATACAACCCTTTTATTTGAAAGATTTCATATATCATTTGATCTGAAATCAAGATATCTGTGTAAATGGTTGAATTTGGTAACTTTACTCATGGCTTGCTATATAACTATCTCACCTTAAAATGGAGACTGTGTGGCGCTTTTACTGTCAAAGAAACTGTGTATTTTGGGCCTCTTTCTCAGCATTTTATAAGCAACTTTTTATTCTAGTTGAGTGTAAAATTGATTCTTCTGTGAATACCCCAATCTTCTATGCCTATTGGGTTACATGCATAGGTCAGTTTAGCTTCAGTGTGTACTGTAAGTGATGGTGACATGCAGGAATGTTGGGTGGAAGTGCAGCCTGGAGTCCGTGCCAGGCTGCATTCATTACTACAGCAGCTGGGGAGGTGAAGGAGCCGATCTGGGCACTACAGCCTCAATGCAGGATTGCAGTGCCTGAGAAAGCAGCTAGCCTGAAGTGCAGGTCTCAGCATGCCACTGCCAAGAAGCTTAAGAGCTTCCTGGGACTTATGCTTCATTCATTTTTGCTTTGAAATAGTTGGTGCCCCCCCCCCACATACACAAAACTTGCCCAGCATTCATCAATTATGTTATGATTACAATTATGTTACTGAATCTTGTTTTAAATATTGAAGATTGTTTTTTATAATGCTATCCCCCCTGTGTGTGCACTTTATTCACCAATGAGAGAAAGAGAGAGAGCAACACCCTTTTATTTGCATTTTGATTCCATTACTCAGTAGCATGACCTCCCTGCTCTCTGTTGGCCCTCTCCTCATTGGCACACTCCTCTATCACTGTGTTTGAAGATCTTACCTGTAAATCTTTTTGTATGCCTGGCATTGGAAAACAACATCATAAAAGCATCAAATAATTAGTTGGAGATGATGCATTGTGTTTTAGGAGCATGAATGTAAGAGGTAGCCTGACTGGGATCAGTATCCTGGCCTATCTGTTAACTTACCATATGATTCTGAGCAAATCTGTACCCTTCCAAGGCTCAGTCTTCTCTAATGCCATGGCATTACTGTGAGCACTAACTGAGATGATACATGAAGACACAGATAATTCGTGGCACACAGGAAGTGATCAAATCATGACAGCTTTTAGTTTTGCTATGATAGTTCTAATGAAAAATGATTTGTTTCTTTATTATGTCACATATTCTAAAGCTGCTATGGAAGAAAATCTTTGGCTATTACTATAAAGACCTGATGGATTTCTTTTGGAGAAGAGGTGAAATCCGTGGGCTCATTCTGTGATGAGAATAACAATCTCCTATTTCTATGTTGTCTTTTTTACCAAACATTTGAGATTGAGAGCAGACACAGCCTGTTTGTCCAAAAACTGAACTCATTGCTGTGAGATAATCTCTCTTTGTGGGGTAAAAAATGATTTATCCTAGTTTTTGGAACTATCAGTTAAGAATCTTTGGCTACAGATCTCACAACAGAGGACTTTGCACCATGCAGTAGGTGAAGCTACGTGGGGAAGTTAAAATAGCTGAAAGGCTGGTACTAAGCAAACAGACTTAAATCTGTACCTGTGTCCTTTCTAAACAGTGCTCTAACCCTTTACTTCATAAGGACATTGAAATACCAGGAAGGCCATGGAGGTTGAGATGTAGAAGGCACCTTGGTATCTGCAGAGTGTGTATCAAGTCTATATTTAGTCTAGAGGTGCTAGGTTGTGGTGTCCCATTGCTAGTGAAGGGAAAGCCAGGAATGCCATCATTCCCATGTCAGCAGTCTGTCTTCAGCCATCAGCCAACAGCCAAAAGCAGAGTCCATAGCAACAGAGCATGAAGCCAATAAGCTTCTGAGATGTCTTGTTATGACTAAAACACACAGGCATAGATAAATCAGTGCACCTTGGACATCAGTATCAGCACTTATTTTAGGTACAGGGTGGGAAGTGAAAGGCACTGTGTTGCAGGATTTGACTTAAATCACCTGTTTACTCTCAAGGGTTAGAAAAAGAAAAGCCAGACCAAGTGCTGACTGCAGACAACATCTGGTTCAGTTTTATCTCCAAGTGTCTATTTAGATCTGTTTCCATTAGATGTATTCTGTTGCTATCTGCCTTAACCATCATAAATTCCACTGTGTTCTTCACATATTCACACATTTATAGACAAAATATTGATATGAGCCAATGGGAGAAAGGTTAGTTCTTGCTATTAAGATGCTGGCTTAGTGTGAGATTGATAATAGGCAGTGCTAAAACAGCAGTGTTTTTTTTTAAATGTCTATACTTTTGTGTTTTAAAGCTTATATATTACAATGTGAAATATAGCTCATAATGTATAATACATATATTATAGTCTATAAGTAAGCACATATCACATATATTTTTAAATCCTGATGAAGAGTTATTTATTAATAAGCTGGCGGGTCTGTTTTTGTTGAGTGAATATGGTTTCATGGCTGACCATTCTGAATTGGACAACCAGTGAGGGGCTCATCCCTGGGAAGTGCTAATTCTCTTCCTCCCAGCAGTCATTAGTTACCTGTAGTTCTTTGTCTATGGGTAGAACCCTGCAAAAATCCCTGCCTTCCATGTTAACATGTCCATGATACTGCCATTCTTTCAGTCTTGTTTATGCTGCCATTTGTAGAATAAACTTCTTTATAGCAGACTTCCTGGTATTCCAGCTCTTACACTTTCTTGCCCTCTCTTCCAAGATGCTCCCTGAGCCTTAGATGCAGAAGCTGTGGTGTAGATGTATCCGCTGGGCCTGGGCTCCCCAGGGTCTATGGATCTCTGCATCATGTACAGTTGTGGTTTACTGTGATGATCTCCATTTGCAGTAAAGAAAGGCTTTTTTGAGCCCATGTCTGACACTGCCTGGATAGCTCAGAGATCCAGGACAGAACCTAGTATGACTAGCAAAAAAAAAAAAAAAAAAAAAAAAAAAAAAAAGTCAATGAAATGATTCTTAATGATATTCTGCTATACTCATAGATGGGTGACTAGTCCAATTATCATCAGAGATGCTTCATCCAGCAACTGATGGGAGCAGATACAGAGACCCACAGCCAACATTATGTAGAGCCAGGGAACCCCACAGAAGAGGAGGAAGAAGGATGGTAGGAGTCACAGGAATTGAGGACACGACACCGTTAGAACATGTCTCACTGAATCAATTAAGCCGGGCTCATAGGGGTTCACAGAGACTGAATCCACAAACATGGAACCTGTATGGGTCTGAGCTAGGTTCTCTGCATATACCTTATGGTTGTGTAGCTTGGTGTTCTTGTGGGACTCTCAACAATGGGAGAGAGGGAGGGGAAGAGAGAAAGAGTTCAGAGAGGAGTTGAAGTTGATCTGGGGGAGTGAGAAGGTGGGGAGGAGGGACTACAAGGAATAGATGGAAGGAAAGCTGCAGTAGGAATGTACTACATGAGAGAAGAAGAAAAGCTAAAAATAGATGCTTCTTTGATGAGAGGTGGTAGCTCCATATTCCATATATCTCATCTATAAGGATGAGATTTAAAGCATAGTATGGAATTATGTTGGTCTAGCAGAGTAGCAATTGTAGATACTTCTCTAAGGCCAATGACCTCACTAGCCCTGAAAAGCTGGCTACATTTCTGTAACAGGCATGGTTTCCCTCCTGGTGAGTGACCCTTAATTCCAACTGAACAACTGTTGTATACATCATTATGCATATCTTAAAATTTCTGATGGTGTTATTTATTTCTTCCAAAAATTAATTTTGAAAATAATTCAGTAACCTTAAAATCCACATGTAATGAAGCACTCCACGCATTTGTGGTAAGGAACCTTTTGACCCTGAGAATTAAGAAGTTGCTTTGCTGTTTCTTTCAAAGTGGGGTCCATGATTTTGGATGCTGGAGATGGGGGAAGTGCTGTCCATCATATGTAAAGACTTGTTTTCTGTTTTCTTAATTCTTAATTCTGGTTATTATCAGAGTACTAATTTTTTTCTTTAGCAAGGAGAATTAGTAATTCAGTCCTATAAATATGCAGCACATTTTTGCCAAAAATGTTATAAAATACATATGTTATTAATATAAAGATAAAACCTTCAAATGAAAGATTCTAAATTGGCTTAAATTTTATTGAAGAAAAATGTGCATTTGACAAATTAGAGACATATTTTCCAAAGGAAATTATAAGAGTAGCTATTAGATCCTTGATGTTTAGAGTCTAGAGTAACACTGTAAGAAAAATAACTATATGATGAGGAAGTGTATTTCCCCAGGTTGTAAGTTCCTTCCCAGTGGTGATTGAGTGAGATAATGAGGTCAACAAAAGGGAAAGGAGACAAGAAGGGTCCAGGGGTTCTGTTCCCCTTCAGAGTGGAAGTCTGATGTCATGTTGAAGTATATCTAATTAGATGTGCATTACTTAAGGAATCCCAAAATCAGATTCAGTCCACTCATAAAAAAGGCAAACGTACCCAAGGTCATGACTTTAATATGCTTTTTCCTCCCATCTGATACTCCTCTGCTCTGTATTTGACCTAACAAGACATAAATTCCTCTGTATCCCAACAGCATTCAAGCTTAGCTGAGCCTCTTCTTATTGCTCATGTGTTTGTTTGCCTGAATCCCAGAGCACTCAATGTCATTTCTGTCTTCTTTGTAATCAGGCTTTTCTGAACTCACTGCCTCATTTGAAGCACAACTGTCCCTTTTGACCATTTCCTCCTCCTTGAATATTCTTATTCCTAGTGCCCTGGCAATGGCATCCTCACATCTGCTCCCCCTCAGACTCTCTTTGGACTCCTCTATTCTGCTTAGCCCAATAAGCTGATGTTTTATCAAGTTCTGTTTGCTCTGTTTCCTCCTATGAATGTCTTCTTTCTGTTGCCTTCTGTATGCCGATGACTTACAGATTTGGGTCCTCACCATGTCTGTCTTAAGCTTATGGCAATCTTTCTGCCCCAGCCATGGGGATTGCAGGGTACATTTCTTTCTTTCTTAAACTTGTCTTTCACCATTTTGTGACATTGTAGAGATGAATTTCCTACGTACCCATTAGTACTAAGCTCCCTCTGCCGAGCTCCTATCTCGTCCCGCCTTCTCAATTTGCCAGGACAGTTCTCAGTGGACTTCATTTCACAGCAATATATAACCCATCCTCCAGAGTCTGATGCTTCTGTGTAACCTTGTACATTACCTGCTGTAGACTTAGCTCAGTTTAATAAAATTGCCTTTCAATTCTTAACTCTCCCTTCTGGACTGTAAATTCTGTAAGGTGTAAAATGGGTTTGGCTGTGGTTGAGATGTATTAGTTCCTAGAAGGGAGTAGACGCTTGTAAACCGACTGCTAAGATGGGTGTCTGCATGGAGGACTGTGGCACTCTTTCTGCTTCCAGAGAAGTTCTGCAAATGCTACCATGTATCAGACTTCTGTAGTTCCACACTTGGACCCAATTTTAGATGGAAGCCTGACTTCTAACCAGCAGGTGTGCACTGAAAAACATAGGCATTCCTTCTGTGACACTGACACGGTCAAATCCTTAGGCATGTTGACTTGCACATATTGTTAAAGGAAAATATAATACTGGAGTGTGTTACTGTGTGTCTGTTCATTTGTATAAAATAAATCCATAAAGAACTATAGACATTAGTAACTATAGGGAGTGAGTGATGGAGGACTGGAAGAAGAGAGAAGATAGGCACAGGGAAGATGGGCACATGGGTAGGGATGAAGAGGACTCCTCTGTGTGTTGCTCTGACTCCTAGAACTATCATGACGGTTTGAATGCCACTTGTTCAAAAAAATTGGATGAATAAAACCAGAATGTAGGGGGAAGTGATGTAGAATATAAAAATTAACTCTGCTGTGCATTGATAATGTCCAGGCTGTGGGTAATGGTAAGAAAAACAGTAATCTTTGTATCAGACTGATAATGTGAAACTGAGGCTGGAGGCAGAAAGGGGTACATATAAAGGCAATTGGAGTTAGTGAGTCTGTTGCTCACCCATGGGGGATTATAGGTTCTGAGATTGCTTTATAGCAGAGGTAGTAGTATGTCTCAAGGGTTTTGATCTTTGTATCTGTGCATATATATATGTATGTATATATGTGTGTGTGTGTGTGTGTGTGTGTGTGTGTGTGTGTGTTATCATCTGTCATCTGTCTGTCTGTCTGTCTATGCATGAGATTTGTATGTACATGTGGTTTAATAAATACCACCCAGCTCTGTATGCTGTAAGGGTCTGAGAGTAAAGGCATAGTAGCAGACGTGAGCATACCTAGTGTCCATACATTGGTTTCTAATTCCGACCTCTCAATTTTAGAAGACATTATATAGGTAGTACATGATTAATGTGTTATATTCTGGTTTTCTTTTACTATCCATGTGTGGTAAATCCACCACTTTTCAAATACATGCAAATGCAAGAAATGCTGACATTAAAAATAAACGCTGAAAGCAACTCTATTTACAAGACAAAAATGAAATTTAAGTATGTTCAACATAGGAACATTGGCTCTTTGGAAATGTGGTTTACTCTAGGACAGAAGAAAGAAAACTCAAGAGGAGTCAGGATCATCTTGTAGTACCAAAATACTACAAGCATATTCAAAGGCTCAGAAGCCAACCACAAGGACCTCCAGCAGCCAAAGTTGGAAGAATTCAAAGAACAAGTAATGATAGGATGGGATTACAACCCTTAGACTAAGTTAGCTATCACAAACCCATGGTTCCATAAATAACAAATTGAATAAGTAGAGAGAAGGTAGCTCTTTTCTTTTACTTAAAGTCCCATTTAATTAACAAGGAATGATTGAGAGAAACACAAATATGCTATAGATAACCATCACAGTTACAGAGTTACAAGCAAGTCCCACCAATGGATGCTAGCTGAGGAGAAACGAGACATTTGTAGGACCCCAAAGCATCCCCCAATGTAGCTGCTTGCTATAAAGGCAAAGTATGCCTCTGTGCTGAGGAGCCTGGGAGACTTTACCTCAACCAAACGTCCACAGTGAGCTTTGCTGGTATCTAGGACTCAGATGTGCGCTGGGAAGCACACAAGCATTGCTTCTGTGGCATTGACAAGACATACAACCCAGTCTAACTACACAAAACCAGCAAGCAAATTGGAAAACATTCTGGGAAATGGCTCATGAAAGTCTACAATATCCTGCTGAAGAGTCCCTCCCTTTGACCACCTGTGCTCTAAGTGAACAGGACCCCAGATTCATATTAGATCTGGCTGTTCTTTCTAAGTTAATCATATGCATGTGATGTATTCTTGTGTGTTTTTGTGTTTTGTGTTAAGGTATGTTTTTAATCCTTGTAATGCTTTAGAGATTCATCCATATAATTGAGTGTGTTAGTTCTCAATCCCTTTTTATTGACCAGTTACCATAATTTGCTTACCTAGTCTCCTGCTAACAGAGTTTGGAGCCAGTTTAATAAACCTGCCCTGACATTTATGGCTAAAACTTTTTATGGGAACACATCTTCAACTGGGTGAATATCTAAAACTGAGAACGTTAAATCTCACCATAGAAATATATTTGATCTTATAGGGAAACATCTGGCCATTTTCTGGGGTGCTATGCCACTTCATATCCCCAACAGTGATATTTGAAAGCTGTCATTGTTCTGATTGTCTCCAGCACTTGATATGCCAACTTCTTTCATTACAGCTCTCCGAATTAATGTGCCGTATAATTCTGAAAAAAAATGAAACATAAAATAATAGAAAGTTTGTAAAAATTGATGTCTAGATTTCTCATATCAAGTCTGAATTTAACATTTTGTAATCATGTTATATAATCATTTAATCAATCTCTAGTCAGTCATTATCTTCTTTTTTCTGTTTATTAAAATTAATTATGTGTGTAGAACCTTTATCTCTAAATACTTCAGTACACCCATGCTGACTACAGATCAATATTTCCTTTTTATTTAAATGATCTTTATTTGGGAGGTCATAATATAATTACATAATTTCCCCTTCCCTTTCTTCCCTCCAAGCTCTCCTATGTACCTTGGTTACTCTCTTCTAAATTTTTGGCCTTTTTCTTTAATTGTTGTTGTTGTTGGTGGTGGTGGTGGTGGTTATAGTGTGTGTGTGTGTGGGGGGGGGTGGGTGTGCATGCACATTCCAAAATATATAAATGTCACCTACTCAATCTGAATAATATTATTAATGTTACTTGCATGTATATGTTTTGAGAATGTGCTCTTCCCTGGGGAAGACTTATTCCTCTTGGTTTAGCATTTCTTGTCTAATTCTTGGTCTAGATTTGAGAACTCTGTACAGTTCGCTCTAGCCTTTTGTACTGACTAGTTTTATGTCAGCTTGACACAAGTTAGAGTTATCAGAGAGAAGTGAGACTCGGTTGAGGAAAATGACACCATAAGATACAGCTGTAGGGCATTTTCTTCATGCTATTTGTATACTACACACACACACACACACACACACACACACCACACAACACACACACACCACACATAACACACACACACAACACACACACACACACAACACACAACACAACACACATAACACACACACACACCACACAACACACACACACACACAACACACAATACACACACACAACACACACACACACACACACACACACACACACACACAACATAACACACAACACACACACACACACACACACACACACACACACACACACACACACACACACGCACGCACCTTTCTATGTGGTCCATGACAGCATTGAACTTGGATCCAACTTCCTGAATGCTGAGATTACAAATGTGTACCACTACATCTGGCTCTCCATCCTTTGTTATTTATGATATGGTTAATATGGTTAATGTGTTTGTATTTTATTCAGCGACTATTATTTTGATACTAAAATTTTCTCAGATATGACCAGCAGAAAATAGTTGAGGCTTCAAAGGTATCTTTCTGTCCTTCCTCCCTCTGCTGCCTCCCCTCCCACCATCTCACTCTCTGTCCATCCTCCTCCTCTATGTTCTCCCCCATCTCTTTGAATACCTCATTTGGCACAAAATTCACAGTTACGTCCTTTTTACAAGCCACATTGTTGTTCTAAAATTATTTTTGTACTTTCTTTATGGTGCAAGAGGAGGTTTTAGCTTCATCTTATTCTTTCCTTGCCTTAGCCTGGGAATAAATGATCTGTGCAAGAAGCTCTGCTTTCTTTGAATGCACAACAGTATTAGGAAGCAAATACCTTGGTGGAAGTAGATGTGTTTATTGGTATTGGAATTTTATTGTTTGTAGGGTCTTTCAGTGAGCAGAAAATAAATCACAAAAAGCTCATGTTTGTTTTGTGGTTACTTTAAATATGTAAATGGTACCATAGAGAATATACTGATTTGTATTTTGACTTTCCCAATATCAGCATAACTTGGAAATAATTCCCATGCAGCTCATAGAGATTTTCTTATGTGTAGTGTGTGAATGTGTAATAACCTACTCAACCACTCTCATAAGTGTTTCGACACTTACATTGTTTTTACTTTGTGATAATTACAAATAATGCTGTTATTTGTTACATTGCACAAACATATATTATAGAAGGCATTGATAACTATTTTCTAAAACTTGATTTTATCTCTGTCTTCAATAAGTCATAAACAAAGAATGTCTTCATGGACAGGGTATCACTTTGTAAAACAAGCAGACCTTAAATTTGCAGCATTCCTCCTGTCTCAGCCTCTTAAGTGCTAAGATTATGGTCATGAGGCACCACACCTGGCTCAAAAAGTCTTCTTAGTAACATTATTAATTTGTTTTGCCTTAATTTTTGGCTCTCACATACCACACTGAAGATGACTAAGTAGTCAAGATATTGACAAGGAATAAATAGCCATAGACTGATAAATACTGCCTGTTGGTTCTATAGTTTTCCCTGCCCTTCCTGTACACACTTCTCCATACCTTACTGGAGACTGTTGGTAGCTTTAATTTGCTGCTGGTGATGATGTCTTTGCTTACATATCTCACTGTAGGAAACAGAAATAAAAGGGACCCTGAAAACCATCTGTTTTGACTCCCCCAGTGTCATAACACTATTGGCAATGTGCTGTGAGTAGACTCAGACTGCCAAACATCTGATCAAATGCTTGTCCTATCTATACCTTACACCCATCATCTTTTCTCTGGAAAAGTCAAAACTGCCTAGATTTTTTAAAAATTGTTTTCTTTGTTTTGTGGGGCGGGGGCATTGTTTTGTTGTTTGTTGTTGGTTTTTGGTTTTTCGAGACAGGGTTTCTCTGTATAGCATTTGGAGCCTATCCTGGCACTCGCTCTGGAGACCAGGCTACCCTTAAACTCACAGAGATCCACCTGCCTCTTGTTTTTTTGTTTTCAAGTATTTTGTTTTTGAATGAGGATTGAACCCAGAAGTTTTCACATACTAAGAAGGAACTCTACCAGGGAGTTACCTTCCTAGCTCCTTGCCATGGAATTATAAAAACTCTTAAAATAGTAATTACCAGAGGGAGACAGTAAAGACATTACTTTGCTGCAACCCTTTGTTCCTCACTTCTTACCCAGTCTGTGCCAATGGTGTGCAACAGATCCATGTTTAGTGCTTACTGTGCTAGCCATAGCACACATAGAGCATCCATTCTCATAATCACTTAAGAAGGGAGTTCATTCTCAGATGAAGAAAATGGTACCCAGG
Source organism: Cricetulus griseus (assembly GCF_003668045.3). Classification (NCBI taxonomy): domain Eukaryota; kingdom Metazoa; phylum Chordata; class Mammalia; order Rodentia; family Cricetidae; genus Cricetulus; species Cricetulus griseus. The sequence goes on from NC_048597.1 coordinate 135,726,522, forward strand.
TATGCTTATTAACACATTCAAAGTCTCATGCTTGTTGGATAAATCCTGGCAGCATGGCCAGGAAGATGTGTGCCTAATGGTAAATATACCTTCCCCTGACATATTTTATGGCAATGTCAGAAATCCCCTGGGCCACATAGATTAATTACCCTGCTAATTTGTATTATAGGAAAGAAGAATATGCCAATTGTTTTGGAAGTCATATAGTCATATATGTGCTTACATATCTATATCCATAAATGCATAGTTTTGTAAGTATTATTTTAAAGGGAATAAAAGACTATTTCTAAAGAAATTTTGGAAATATTTAAACTATCTTTTTCTTTGGGCATCTAATTGGTTATTTTCAGGTTCAAAATATGTGCCCCTTAAATGCCTCAACATTTCTGAAAGTTGTAGCTTAAGTTTGATGTCTACTCTTTTGAAAAAGGATATTTTGTCTGGTGGGGCACTTGCCATGGCCAGCATGTAGACCTTAGAAGACAATGTTGGGTGTCCGTCCTCACCTTCCACCTTGATTAAGGCAGCTCTCTGTGTTATTGCTGCAATGCAGGTCAGACCAGCTGCCGGTGAGCTTCTAGGGATTCACCGGTCTCTACTCCCCATCTTCCAGTAGGGCTACTGGGATTCTGGCTCTGCTGCTCAACTGCCCTGATAGGCAGAACATTTCCCAATATGTGTATTCCCAGACCCCAGAGTTCAAACAACCATGGTTTTAGGAGCAGCAATATTAGAGATGGCTTCTTTCTGTTTTAGAGAATCATCTGCTTATGTAGGCCATTTTTGCTTTTTTCTTTCTGTTTCTTACTTTGTTTATTGAGGGAATTCTGGGATATAGCTGAAGCCTAATTTGGACAAGTTCTGGAAGACAAACCAAAAATCATGTAGGTTATCACTGAACCATCTTGGCTTCTATGTGATAACCTGTAACAAAATGTTCACAAGGTTTCAGGGAGCAATTCCTGTTTTTATGGTATACCCTTGTAGGAAGGGCTCATTGTCATACCCATGTGACAATGGGATCCATAGTTGCTCAGGTCCACCCCCTATCAGTATATGGTCTCTCATATTTTCTCTGTCTCCAGGAGAAAGGTAAACAGTGGATGTAGTCTTTCCATATGGACAGGAAATATATTTGATGAAGAAGCATTTGGAGGGAGAAGACCAGGAAGCTGAAAGTCTAATTTCAACACACTGGAACATAAAAATCCTTGTGCAGATGGGAGTCTGCCTAGCTTTGGGCTACTGCCTTTTATGGGTTCTTCTTGCCCACTGTCTGCAGAACTGTGTGTTTCTCCACATTCAAAATGATAAAGTTTGCTATTTGGCCCTAATTCCTGGCCTCTTTTTAAAAAATCTTAGTATTGGGCATTCTTGTTTGCAATCCCTAATAAAAATGTGGAGATTTGAAGGAGCGCCCTTTCCGTGTTTAGCTTGGCGCTCATCCTGTCCCCAGAGGCCTCCACAGCCTTACCACTTCATCCTCTGGGCACTTCATTATGAGCTGAAAGGGAGCCAGGACAGAAGACCTTCTTCTGTCTGAGATGGAGCCAAGTCTTGGGGTCACCAAACCACTCACCATCCCAAATTTATTTGGTTTGTGCAAAGAGAAATGTGTTTTCTAGATTGTTAAGGGTTTGAATACATTTATTACACCCTCCAGAAGGTGTGGCCCTAGTCTCCATCATGGTCTGTCTGGAGACGTTGAAATTTGTTTCCCATCAACCTGAGCCTCAGACATAAAAGACTTCAACAGAAGCCAGGACATTACCTGTCATGTTAATGATGGCATGAAGAGAAGTTAAATTATGAGATGACCTGGACAACAACCAGATTTTCAAAATCCATTTCAACTTACTGCCATGGGCTCATTAGTACTCTGGTGGTTGTGAAAAAATAAAGTAACATTTAAGTCAAGTTCTTTAGACAGATTAAACAATTACTCAATTCCCTTCACCTCTTTAAACCTGAGACAAATATTTGTCTAAAAATTTAAACTGAGCATTTGGTGCTAAGCTGGATGAGTTTTATTCATTTGGGACAGAACAACAACCTGAAGAAGCAATCTTTTTTGAAAGATCTTTAAAAATGTTTATTTTTTTGTTTTGTATGTGTGTGGGTGTTTTGCCTGCATGTATGTATGTGCACCACAAACATGCAATACCCGTGGAGGCCAGAAGGGGGCTTTGGAGCCTCTGGTACTAACGTTATGGAAGATTGAAATCACCTGGTGGGTCCTGGCAACTGATCTGGGCCTTTGGCAGAGTGATAAGTGCTCTAAACCACTGAGTCATCTCTCCAGCCCCTAAAAAAGGCAATCTTATTGTATAGCTAATGTAGTTTTTATGAAGAACATTTATTTGTTATAACCACACTCACAACTGGAATACCATAAGTGCATCTGAACATTTATTTAACTATCATATTAGAATATTTTATTATAGTAATTTTGTATGACTGACATACCTGATATAGATTTTTAAATTCCCCAAGATAATATTCTTTTCTTCTACTTTCTATATAAATAAATATTGCTTGGGTGATTTGCCTAAGACTGTTCAGTCATGGAGCTAGAACTGGGGCTTGAAACTCTGAGCACAGCATGGTGTTTGTGTTCTCCATACTAGATGCTCTTCATTTATGGAGCTCAGGCCATCCAAATGAAATCCTACCAGCAGTTCTCCTGGATGATCAGTTGAGAGCAGACCGCTGAGCACGAAGCACTGTCTCACAAAGACAGTAGAAGGTAATGACTCTTGCTAAACGTGCACTTAGCATTCACAGAATATAATCACAGGCACCTTAGAAGTGCAGGGAGTTCTGGGTGAGATGAGATGGTAGCAATCAAGATGTAAGATGGCTTGTCTGATGCAAAGTGGTTGCTGTTCCTCTTGTTCCCTCTGGATGTTACTTTTGCTTTTCAAGTGATAGATAACATATACTGCCTGTGAGACCAGGGGAAACATCTAAGAACCCTGCAAGAGACTGAACCAGAGTGTGGCCTGAGAGGCTGTTAAAAGATAATTTGACCAAGGGGACACTTTTTATAGATCACCCTGACAGAGTGATTCATTTGGGAGTTATTCATTTGTTCCTTCCAGAACAAGCTGATGGGATATAGCAGAACTCATCCTAGTTTGAATACATATGGGGACACAGATTTAACTGGAATACTAAAATAATTGTGGACCTTTTGAGTTTTATAGGCTGAGGGTTTCCATAGCTGTATCATTGAAACGTATAATTTGGTGGCTTGGAAGGTTGGAGGTTCAACCCTCTCTGAATTATGAACCATTTTGATCAGGATAGAACCTTTGGGAAAAGTAAAGATTGCTTTGTAACACTGATGGATGCTTATACCATGAAGTATTACATAACCAGTCACTGGTTATGAGGTTATGACCTCCAGGGAAATTGTTCACCTATTATTTACTTAAGAGAGGTCTCTCTCTCTCTCTCTCTCTCTCTCTCTCTCTCTCTCTCTCTCTCACACACACACACACACACACACACACACACACACACACACACACACCACACACAACCATACAGTCAGAGACCGAGCCTTTAGTTCTAAAGTGACCATTTTAGCCAAGCCACTTGGTAGTTGTTCTTTTGGGGTAGGGGTGGTAAACACTCGTATTCCAAAACTAAGTTTTTCTGGTCAAATTAAATAATGCAGAGTAAGTTCTCACTGGGAAATGGGAAGGTCACTGTGTTCTAGACTTCTGATTTATGACTCTAAATATTATAGCCCTGGAACATTAAACCTGTTTTCTTATGCATAAAAAGTCACTTTACCTCAACTTAAACTTATTTCTATAAAAGCATTTTTATGGCCTATTTAGCTATATCTTTGCTTGACAAATAGACATTAAATAAAGAAGTGATTGTTGGGCAGGAATGCGGTTACTTATACAGATACTTTAGAGGGGTCTCTCACCTGAGGGCCCAGGCAACAAGGTTCAACCAACAAATGGCTGGTTTTGTTTTGGCGTCATTAGGAGAGGTAGCACCTGCTTGGAGAGGGTCTAAAGTTTGGTGGCAGAAGTCTTTTCTGCTTCCAGAATGATGACAGCCACCAATCTTATGTGGTATTATAACCTTTTCCAAGTGATTTCCCTGGTTTCATTTGATCAGTTTTGGGATTTTAGAAAATAACAGCCAGAAGATGTGCATTATGCATCCATTATATAAATAGCATCGCTTTATTTTCCCGTCACATAAAATCAACCACGCACAAAATTTCCATAGTAATTCCCTCTGCTTTTAAAAATAGATTAATGGACTGGTGTTGTTTACTTTCTTATTTCCTCCCTTTTTCCTATTCTCTGGGTGGTTTTTCTTCCAGTTTCTTTTTTTTTTTAAAAACAAATTCACATTCCAGGGAACCGCCCAGCGAGCCTTTTAGAACATGTGTTTGCCCTTTTAATTTTCAGGGGACTCATGTGGAATCATGACTTGTCTTTTTTGCCTCTTTGTTTTCCTGCCCACAGCCCACTCCTTACCTGGAGAAACAGCAGTCCAAAGCCCTTGAGGCGTGAGCAGACAAAGGGCATGGCTCAAGCAAAGCCTGTGGATGTGTGGGTGGGTGTGGAAAGAGGAGTTGGAGCAGAAAGGAGGCAGAGTATTCCAGGCAGCAGTGTGTGTGTGTGTGTGTGTGTGTGTGTGTGTGTGTGTGTGGCACAGGGAGATGGCCTGTGCGGTTGTTTCAGGTACATGAGCAGATCAGTGGAACTGGAGCAGGAAGGTCTGTGCCCAGAAAGTTAACCTGGGCCGAGGCTGATGTTAAAGGCCAGACCATTTTGTTGGGAAAATAGCTAAGAGCAGTCACTGAAGGCTTTTAAGTAGAAAGCAATGTGGCTACCATTATATACAGTCATGTGTTGCTTAATTAATGACAAGGATTTGCTCCAAGAGTACATGATAGGTGATTTCATCATTTATAAGTGCCATTGTCTGCATCTCTGGGAAACACCATGAGAACAGTTAGGATGTGTGGTTAGCCACTGAACATTGACATGTCATTATAAGACATGAATCTATGTGTGTTATCCATGTACATCTGATGTGCAGAGAGGGTTGTACTGTGTGTGTGAGAGACACAGGGGGGTTGCTGATCAAGTCCAGGGCTTTGCATGTACTAAGCATGCTCTGTGGTAACACAGCTATACCACTAGCCCCCTGTAGTTTATTATATATTATAATATTTTACCAGATTTTAGTTCATATTTTCAGATATGCAATACTATCTGGACATTACAATTACTTTATGGTACATGAATTTCTTCCTCCTTCCTTATTATACTGCCTTGACTTTTCGAGCAGTGTAAAGTAATATTAATGATAGCCAACCGGTATTCTCATCTTAAACCAGACTGATGTGTTTCTATCTGCTTTACCAATAAATTTTGTTTCCTGTTGACTTAATTATATTTAACTGTTAATTTATATTTTTTTTAGGCTTTAAAAATACCAGAAATGAACTTGATGATAAAACAGTATTGCTGAAGTCTTAAGACATAAGAAGTCAAGTTGAGACTGACCAGGGAGCTTCCTCTCTGCTGGTTAGTTTTTGTAGTACCAGAAGATGGCATGTAGACTACTGAGTGAAAAAGCCATCAGCAGTCTTAAGCTGTGAACACAGAGTTACAATAATGATTGCTATGGTATGCTGTGCCCATAGGTGCAGCAATGTCATGAATGTTATGGATGTAACCAACTGTTTTCTCATTGGGTTTTAGGACTGCTTCAAAGGAAGAAAAGCAAATGTCTGGTAAAGTAAGTCTGGCCAATAAACTCATGCTTGGGGAGCTCACAGGTCCCAGAAATGAGCCTACTCCTCTTATTTTACTAAACAGACATTGTATCCAACTGCCCTGTAACTCTGTATTTCTCATAGATTATTGCAGCTCCCAGACCTCATCAGAGAAGTTTCCTTTTACACTGGATGATGGTTAATGCAGAGACTCACAACTGGTCAGGTTCAGAGAAGAAGTGTCAATGGAGTACTCAGCCATAAGTGGGATATTTGTATCACATCCCTTACCCTGCTGCTGAGAGAACATTGGGGAAGAGAGAACAGAAGGATTTTAAGAGATAGGGAATCACAGAGGACCACAGTGAAGCTGTGTTCTGGATAAAACTGCTGTACTCAGGAGCTCACAGCAGTTGAGATTGTCTGCACAAGGCCTATATAGGACAAGCAATTCAACATGGGAAGAGGAGGGGCTTGTGAGGCTGAGAAGCTGTTGACATCTGATGGCTTCTAGAAGAGGGAGAGTCCTTTTCTTTAAGGCTGTAATTCCTGGTTGACCACATTCCAGTAGATAACCCTACACCCACGAGCATATGAACAACACAAATTGGACTCAGTGGGTTATTATAAAAGAAAATAACATACTATACATGTAATATGTTGGATTAGTGTGGGTTTGCAGCATTTTTAAATAATAAAGTTGAAAAAAGAAAAATAAAAGAGGACATGAATTTATAGGTGGGAAGATAGTGTGGATCTGAGGGGATTTAGGAGTATTACAGACATAAATATGACCAAATACGTTATTTGTATTATAAAATTCTTAATTAATTAAAAGGTTAGAAATGGATATTTAATATTATCCTCTAGTAAGTTTCCATTTTTTACATTTTATTTATAACTGTAGATATGTGAAAGGGTGTATGTTTACCACTCTAGTTGGTGGTGTGAATCTGGGAGAGCGTGACCTAAGAATGAGGCACACTAAAGTCTCGTGCAATAACCAATTTTATTCAGAGCATCAGACAGTTTATACTCTGGGTATTAAGAAGAGTCTCCCAAGCAAAGTTCTCATAAGTTCATGTGGCAAAAACATGTTGCATAGAGGCATATAAGGGATAGTTTAAATATTTAATTGCATAACAGCAGCAAGAAGTAATGAATAATATGAAGTAAGTTCACTCCTATCTGCTCTACCTGGGAGGAGCACAAAAACACATTCCAAGAATAATTCTATATTTTGAAGAAACTGGTGTCAGTCCCATGCAGGCTCCCTGGTTCTCAGTTCAGACTCTATGAGCCCCTGTGAGCCTTAGTTATTTTTTGTGGGTTTTCTTGTCATGTCCTTGACCCCTCTGGCTCCTACAATCCTTCCTCCCTCTCTTCAGCAGGATTCCCCAAGGTCAGCCTCATGTTTGGGTGTGGGTCTCTGCATCTGCTTTTATCAGTTCCTGGTATCAGTTTGCTTTCTTTCACCACCCAGGACCACCTGCCTGGGTGGTACCACCCTCCAGTAGCCTGGACCCTCCCACACCAATCATTAATCAAGAAAATGTCACCCCACAGACTTGCCAATCTGCTGGGGGCATTTTCTCAATTGAGGTTTCATCTTCCAAAATGACACTTAGTTCTGTCAAGTTAACATAAAACTAGTCAGAACAATTGACCCCTTGTCAACTTGCCATAAACACATTACTGTTAAACCATAACCTTTCCTTTCTTATGCATCCCTAAGTTCTTCTCATGTATCCATATCACAGTACAACACTCCAATTTTTAGAAGTTCCATAGTCTTTAAAAATTCAAACACTCTGAGAGTCCATTCTCTTTAAAACAGTCTCTTTCAAGTGCAGAGTTTCTATAAAATAGCTAAAGTATCTCTAAAATAATCAAAGATTCCAAAGTCTCACAGCTGTGGGCTCCTATAAAAAACAAACAAAAAACAAGATAAATACTTTCTTACTGTAAGAGTTAAGAGTCAGGGCACAATCACAATCAAATCAAAGCAAAACCAATGTCCAACAAGGTAAAATTCTTAGTGTTTCAATTCTTGTCAAGTTTGTTAATCATTTCAAATGCTATCTGGTGTTGTTTTCTGTGCCATTTGTTAGGAACACTTAAATTATTTACATGTTTGGCATGCCTCCCCAGGAGAACTACTAAATCAAATGTCTTTGTACTTATATGTTTTTCCAAAAGTAATATGCTAACACTTTCATTTCATTGTCAAAGGACTTGAGTAAATATATTCTGTTTGCATATACTAAAGTTTGGCGTAAAGTGCCCTACAAGAAAGAAAAAATTTAAAAATGGCAAAAAAGCTAGGAACAGTCTTCCTACAAAAAAAAGAGGATTGTAGCAAGAAAAAAATCTCAGTGCTTGATATCTGGGGCTCACTCACAACCCTCTGTGCTTCAGTGGACTCCATTTCCATCTCCCCCATTTGTAGCACAGACAGTTTGTATCTTAAGGTAGGGCCAACTCCATACTTCACCTGCCAGTGTCCCTGGTGGCCATCTCATGGTACTGATATCTTCAAATGCTGAGGTCTGCATTGCAACTGCTGCATTCTTCTCATGATATCTTTCCAGGGTTCTCTAGCCCTGCTACATGGTGCCAAGCCTCAGCCTCTCTTCATGACCTCCTTAGTCCCAGGGTTTCACTGCTACTGAAGTCACACCTTCTCTCATTCAAAGAAAATGATAAATCTTTAAGAATCCTGTGAACAGAAACATGCAGGAACCCTAGGGAACTATCAAATGACTAAACCTATAAAATAATGCAGGTCTTCCTAGATACCAAATTAAATTTCATATCTGAACATTAAACATCCAGGATAGCCAAAACTATGCTGAATAATAAGAACACTGATGGACGTATCACCATCCCAGATTTTAAGTTATGCTACAGAGCCATAGTAGTAAAAAGAGCATGGTATTGATATAAAAACAGACACATTGGTTAATGGAATAGAATTTAGGACCCAGATATAAGTCTATGTTCCTATGGCCATCTAAGTTTTGGCAGAGAATCTAAAAATACACATTGGAGAAAAGACAGAATCTTCAATAAATGGCACTAATCACACTGGATAACCACAAATAGAGGAATGAAATTAGATCCTTATCTCTGATGCTGCATCAACTCAACTACAAATAGATCAAGGACATCAGTGTAAGCTGTGATACTCTGACTCTGTTAGAGGAGACAGAGGGAATATGCTTAAATTCACTGGTACAGGAAAAGACTTTCTGACAAGGACAAAGATAGTGCAGGATTTAAAACCAACCATCAAACATGTGAGACCTCGTGAACCTAAAACTGTGTCTGTACAACAAAGGGCACCATCAGTCAGGTCAAGACGCTTCCTATAGAATGGGAACAAATATTTACCAGTGGTACATCTGGCACAGTGTTATTGTCTAGAATATACAAAAAACTAATGAAACTGAAAACTATGAAAACAAAAAACCCAATTTTAAAAATGAGGCATGCGTCTGAATGTGGGTGCCAGCTAGGAGACCAAGACAGTCTGTGGGACCTCTAACAGTGGAGCCAGTCTTTATCCCTAGAGCACAAATGGACTCTGGGAGCCCATTCTCTATGGAGGGTTACTATTGCAGCCCAGATACAGCAAGGAGGGCCTAAGCCCTCCCCCAAACATTATGACAGACTTTGAAGGTCCCGGGTGGAGGGCCTCACTATCCCTGCGGAGGAGTTGGGGGGTGGGTTGGGGGTTGGTGGGGAACATGGGAGGATGGGAGGGCAAGGGAATGGGGGGATGAATATGTAAATATGAGTAGTAATTAAAGAATTTAAAAAAAAAGGCAGGTTGAGCAAGCAAAGTAAGCAGCACTCCTCAGTGGCCTCTGCACCAGCTCCTGCCTCCAGGCCCCTGCCCTCATTGCTTTTGAGAATGACCTGTTTATCTGGAACTCTGAGTGAAATGAACCCTTTCCTAGTTGTTAAAAAAAAATTAAAAATGAGGCATGGACCTAAACATGTAGCTCCTAAAAGAAGAAATACAAATGCCGGCAAATTATTTTTTAAATCTTCAGTATCTTAGTTATCAGGAAATGCAAATTAAAACTACTTCATCTTACTCCAGTCGACATGGTTAAGAAAAAGAAAACAAAGACAAGTTCTGGCATGAATGTGGGGGAAGGGGAACACTTATTCACTGGTGAATACAGGGAGTACAGTTTAGTGCAACCCTTATGGAAATCAGTATTGTGATTCCTTAACAGCTAGAAATAAATCTACCATAAGATCCAGTTATACAATTCTTGGGCATGTATCCAAATGATTTTATATTGTACTATGGAATACCTTAGTATCTAAGAAATAGAAACAGCCTAGATGTCCATCACCTGTTGAATGGATAATGAAAATGTCGTACATTTGTACCCTGGAATATTATTCCACTGTTAATAAAAATGAAAAACTGAAGATGAAAAAAATCTATCAAGTTGCAGGTGTGTGTTGCCCCCTTTTAAGTTTTTGGCAGTGGGGTCTCATAGACATCCCCACTACCATAGGTTATTGCCATTACCTTTAGTTAACCTCCATGACTTGATGATAAGACCCTATTACTGAAGAACCACATACCTAAGTCATGAAACATGGAGAAATCAAGCTGGTATTCACTTTGAAATTCCATCCCTATTGGCTAGCTTTCATAATACTGGAAGGTGCTATCCATGATACCAGAGGAGGAAAAACACTAAACTCCTCATCAATTTCACCCAGTTGTGAACCATATGAGCTACAATAATCACTGGCCTGATTACTATGCCTACAGGAACAATGTTAGCATGGATGTTTTAGGAGTAACCATCCACTTTGGGCTGGATCTATAATCGTACTTACTCATCAAGATGCATCTCATGCCTAATACTGTTAATTGAACCAAGAACCCACGGCTGGATAGGTCACAGGCCCTAGGGGAGAACCTACTGTTAATATTATCCTAAATTAACATAGTATTAAAGAACTCTTCAAATGCTTGTCTTCATACACTTACGTTAGTGCATCCTTAAATCTTCATAAGAGAAGCTTCCTTTTGCAGTGTATGGTCAACATGCAAAGAGTGAGAGACAGCAGAGTGCTCAACTCTAAATGAAACATATACATCACAGCCCCTCCTCCCAGGGCTTAGTGGTCACCAAAGAAGAGGAAACATAAACATTATCAGAAGTAGTGGATGTCAGAAGTCACACTCATGACTGCTGTACCTGCCTTCACAAGACCCACACAAGACCAAACCAAACAGAATCCAAGTATGGTGAGGGAGAGGCTCATAAGTACTCCCTTCCAGCTGAGGAGCTGCCAGCAATTTATGACAGTTGAGAGAGGGAAAGTCTGCTCTCTTTAGTAATGTAGACCCTGAGAGGCTGCCCATGCCCTAGTCAACAGCCTGATGTGAAGCACATGCGGGCAGCACTAAGTAGATAAAGAAAAGACCTACAACCACCAGTTTGCTAGGACAGGACAATCCTTAACTACGTTCTAAATGTTTGTCCTTATACCCACAGATAAGTATAGTCCTCTCCCCTCATTAAGGACACTTCTCTTTGCAACAAAATGAGACTGTCACATCAAACTGCAACTAATCAAGATGCAGAGCTGTGGAGCCCAGTCCCCACTCCTAAGGCTCAGGGAAGAATGGGTGGAAATATTTTAAGAGCTAGAGGATCAGGAAGTTTGCTGTGAGACTCTGTCTCCTAGTAATATCAGGTGCTACATCCATAGATTCTCACCAACATGACTACCTAAACATGAGATGAACAAGGACAACACCACTAGATGTGCCAAAGTGGATGGGGAAAGCCCACAAAGCCTCAGTCCTACACAAAGAACTACAGATAACTAAGGAATGCTGAGAGCAGAAGAAATAGTCTTCACCCCAGGAAGAGCATGCCAATGGTTATCCAATACCAAATGGCTACCTACATACAAGTAACATTATACAGATTGAGCAGGATATATGTATACATACATACATGTACACACACACACATAATGAAAATAGAGCCATTAATTTGATGAAGAGCACAGAGGGGCATGTGGGTGGGTTTGGAGGGGTAAAGGAGAAATGATGTAATTATAATCTCAAAAATAAAAGAAATCATAAATAAACGAACAGAAAGTTGGGAGAAAATAGTGGCGGGGAAATAGGGGAGGTGTTGGAAGGGACAGAATGAGGTGTGGATTTGACCAAAACACAGTTCATGTGTGTGTTCAATTATCAAATTTTTAAAAGTCATGTCTTTGCTATTTTCTGTTACTCCTGTGCTTGCTTGCTTGCTTTTTAGTTTTTACTGGGATAAAGCTTTAGTGATTTTTCTGAACTCATTTTCTTGGGGCAAAGGATAGAGTAGATATTGACAATACTGGGGCATATACTATGATTTAGTTTTGTCTGTCTTGAACTCTTATTTATTGAATAGCAATTTACAATTCTGCTGCCAAATGGACTAATTGAGGACTGAATTTCAGAGCTATTATGTAGCAGATTTATATCCACACTCGCTCACTGTATGTGTGACTTTGAGTAAATTGTTTTATTTTTTAGAGTTGTTTTCACCATTTGGAAAGTAATACTCTAATGACTACCATTTTTTAGTAAACATGTAGGTAGCACCATGGCTGACACGTAAGTACTCAGACATGGTCTTAATGCATTAGTATAATCACGTATAAATTCCTAGTCTTACCCCTTTGGGAATCCTCCTTTTCCTGTTGTAAAATTATATCCCGCATTTTATCCCTTCAAGGCTAGCATCTTGATCTGTAGTCCTTATTAGCTATTCAGTATGCTAAAAGTATATTTTTCTCACCTTATTCTTCTGTACTTATCTTTGGTTTCTTCCCTCCTGCTGTTTGTGTTTCTTTATTTCTCTCTGCTTTTATGGGAAATCCCTACTGCATTGGAAGACAGAATCCTTTTCTTCAATGGGCTGTTGACTTGTCATGTTTGACGTTGGGTTGGTCATCTTTCCATTTATTATACTTGCCAAGAATTGAGTATGATTTTGTTTGTGATGTTTTCTGGAACTTCTCATTTATTTCCTCACAGTTACTTAGAAAGTCATTTCCATTTTACACATACAGGAATGAAAGTTAGTGGCATTAAAACCTGGACTGGCTTTCAGCGTGTGATTTTCCTGGAACACTTGGGTATATTTTTACTTGCTCTACTCTCAAAGTTGTGAGGACCAGGCTCAGGTGGGATATGATACAAATGAAATCCCACTATAAGCACAGCATTTTCTCTTCTATCTTTGCCAGCATCATTTCACAACACACTGAGGATTAGGTGTGCACAGGGTGGTGATCCCATTTTCTCCATGCCCCCTCCATTCTCTTATCTCCCTCCCCTGTGACATTTCCACAGACCTTTTTCTCCAGGGATCTCTTACATTATGTATCCTCCCAATCAAAGAGCTGCCCTTTCCTTGTGTTTCCTTGCTTTGTCAACTGTTTCAACCCATCTCTATTCTAAGTAATACATTTTAGAACTGCAGGTATGTAGCCCCATGTTTCTTTTCCATGTCTGTGAAGCTTGTGTTTAAATGGTGCAGTGTGGTGTCCATGATGAGTACTGAGAAAGTCTGTTGGGATGGCTGCCATTTTCACCTTCAAAGAAAGTAGAGCTGGCTTAGTCCAAGATGTTTTGCTGTTGGAAGGGAGTCAGTACCACAGTTTGGCCAAAACCCTGCTTTTTATTGCCAAAGTATAAGATAAAAAATGGAGGTAGATGTGAATAATTCAAGGTAATGTTTAAACATTAAGGCTATTTCACCCTCTCTGGAATTAGAGATTCGAGCTTGTACAGAGCTGGGGAGGAATCGGAAATGTTTATGTTACTAGAGTGTAAAAAACATTGTCCAGTTGTTTATCTAATCTTTACTGGGCTTGATTTTTAAAACAAGCTTAGATTTAAGGGAGCCCGAGAAAATAATGTGTTCCAGGCCATAACTCGATACCCCACCAGAAAGACGATGGATTCTTTTTCATTCGGTCTAAGAAATTTCCCAGAAGACAGATGTCTTTTTGTCTTCCTTTGGAGTGTGTTCACCCACAAATCACTATCATGAACTGGACTTCCAAGTGCTCTGTTGCTTCTTTTAACATTATCTCCCACGAAACTCACTGTTGAGCCCTTGTTTCTGTTGAGGCCTGAATGTTTGGTGGTTGCACCTCCTCACTTTCACCAGTTCTCCCTGAATGCCATCCAGTAAGTCTTTTTCTGAAAGATTTACAGCAACTAAAGTAGAAACTGTTTTAGACCATGTAACATCCAATGGGTTTGGGAGAAGAAACAGGAGGTGCTATACTGAGTTTTGCTGTATTTTCTGACATCCTGGTTGAAATAGAAGATGATATTATTGATATGAAAAGTAAAATTGATCTTGGTTTCCACTGCGCCCTCCTTGCCTCTCAGGCTGTTCCTTCTAGTCAGTAAGTGATAATTACATGCCAAGCACTGTTCTCAGACTTGGGATATAGCAGCAAGCAAAACAGACAAAAGATCTCTGCCATTATAAATACTCAGCATTAGTAGCCTGTAACCAACACAGTGTGTTGGAAGGCTAAAATGATCAGTGTTACGGAAAAGGAAAATGGTGTCTGGAAATGGGCTTTACCTAGCTGTGTGGCCAGAGTAGGCCATGTTTAGATGATGTCTTTTGAACAGAGATTTTGAAGAGGTTTGGGGATTTGCTCATGCAGTTACCAGAGAGCTAAGTATTCTGGGTATAGAAAATGGATATCACACCAACCACAGGGGGAAATGTCCTTGGTATATTACAGGGACATCAAGGAACCCAGTGAGACAGTGGGTTTAGAGGTGTGCCAAGAGAGGTCAGGTTGTGCAGTCTTTGGTAGACACTGTTTTCCCCTGGGTGAAATTGGGAATAATATGACCACCATTCTAAAATGATCCATAGCTGCTGTTTGGATAATAGCTTTTGTAGATAAAGAGTCCTGTTTGAGGGTTCCTCATATAACTCATTTAGTAGCTGCTTAGATAAGAGACAATGGTGGATTCTATCACACTGGTAGTAGGGGGATAAGATGGTTCAGTTTAGAATCTATTTTCAGTGTAAGAAACAACAGCTTTAATGATATAACTAAAAGAAAGCCTCAGGTGACTTCAAATCACTGAAAGATGGAGTTGAGATGGGAAAGGGTTGAAGAGAAAATCGAGAGTGGCATTTGGGATGGGCTGAGTTCGAGATGCTATTGGAGCTATTGTCCGTTTTGACCACACTTGTGTTTCCTACTTGTCACTGTCATTTTTCCCAAGTCAGACAAGTAAGTGAGACATTCCCTTGAATAGCTAACCAGCTCAACAATTCGCTTTCCTGCAGGTCAGATACCAGTAGCTGGTATTTTCACTTTGTTACATTTACTAGCATCCTTTCTTCTGCTCTCCACCTCGTCACACATGAGAATCACGGGCTTTGATTAGGAAAAACTGGCACTATATCACAAAGATGGTAGTGGTGCATATTTCTTATAAGTCTTATCATCATTCTCAACCAGGCAGTCTAGGTTATGGAGTTTATTGCTCCATAATTAACTCGTCCAATCTTTACAGTTTTCTTATTAATTGACTATGGTTATCATCTGCATCTTACAAATAAGGAAACTGAGGCAGAGAAAGATTAAGCAACTTTTAAAATACAATAATGGCAGAGTTGGGATTAAAATTTTGACAGGCTAACTTCAGAGGAGGCTCACTTCTGAAGACGCTGGGAGATTCTGAGAGACTGTTTGACATTGTGTAAGAATTTGCAAGAGTGAATAAGTTATATTTGGGGAAAGTAAGTCAGAATACAGAGCCCAGCAAACACCTTTGGATTTACTGGCCTGTGTGCCACAAACTTGAAAATATGTGGAAGGATGTTCTTCACTGATGCCATGCTTGAGACTCCGTTTCCTCAAGTTTTTACACATTCTTTTATAAGTCAACAAAAAATGTATGATTTTTTTGAAGACTCTCCAGTTGACTTCCACAATGGCTGTAATAACTTGTACCCCCAGCAGCACTGAGTAAGGCTTCCTCTTCCTCCACATCCTCTCCAACATTGGTTGTCAGATTTCTTGATGATAACCATTCTGACTGGGTTGAGGTGGGATATCAAGCACTTTAAGAAATAGTCATTTAGCCATTTGTGTTTTTCATAAAAACTGTATTAATTTCATCAGTCCACTTGTTTATTGGCAGTATCATTTGATTGATGTTTACTTTCTGCAATTCTTTATCAATTATAAATATTAATCCTCTGTCTGAAGTATAGTTGGCAAAGATTTTTTTTCTCGAATTCCATGGGCTGTGTGCCCTGATGTTCGTTCCTTTGCATTGCAAAAATTTCCTGTAGTCCCATCTGTTGGTACTTGTGGCTGGTTCCTGTACTATTGGTACTATTGGTGTTTTATTCAGAGACTTCTGTCCTATGCCAGTGTCTTAAGAAGTATTTCCTAGGCTTTCCTCTAGCTGTTTTTAGCATTTCAGGTTTTAATTTAATGTCTCTGATCTATTTTTGAATTGATTTTTGTGCAGAATTAAAGTTATGAGCCAAATTTCATTCTTTGGAACCTAGATACCCAGTTTTTCCAGCACCATTTATTGAATAGCACTCTTTCCCAGTGTATATTTATACCTCCTTGTCAAAAATTAAGAGGGTGTAACTTTGTTGTTGCATTCATGCTCTGTTCTCTTCTGTTGTACCTCCATGTTTATTGTTGTTTCATTTGCTATAGCAAGGAAATGGAACCAACATAGTTGACTATCAACAGAGGATTGCATAAATGACAGTCTGCTAATACATAATATGAGATAGTTTTCAGCTCTAATGAAAAATTAAATCACAAAGTTCACAAGAAAGTGGGTAGACTTATAGAGACTATAGTATTAGATAAGGTCACCCACCTCAGGAAAATATTTCATGGATCTTAACCCAATATAGATATATTAACAAATGTGCACATGTTTATATACATATATACATGTGTGCAGTATAACATGTAAAAGGAGAACAATATGGGGCCACTATTAGATGACAAGAAAGGACTGAATGCAGATAATGGACAAGCAAGTCATATAAAGCGTTTTTTAAAGATAATTATTCTTCTAGTTTTAACTTTGTTGTGGGTTTTTCAGGGTTTTCTGTGGTGGATAAGTGCATAAAAGTGTATTTGCTAGTGGAAGTGTAAGATCTAATAAGAAGCTGGCTGTGGTGACACACACCTTTAATCCCAGCACTTGAGAGGCAGAGTCAGGCTGATCTCCATTAATTTGAGGCCATCTTGGTCTACATAATGAGTTCCAAGCCAACCAGGGCTACACAGTGAAACCCTGTCACAGAAAACAAATTAAAAAAACAAAAAAAACAAAAAACAAACCCAAAAAGCCCTAAATGGAGCCCTAAGATTCATAATGGATGCTGTAACATTATAAAAATTCATCAAAGTGAGTACATGTTGAGTCTGGCTGGTCTTCACTGTTAGGTATTTTTATTTATTTACTTGCAAATTCTTTTAAATGAAGTTTTAATTATAAAAAAGGAAATTGTGAAGCACCCACTCTTTGCATAAGAGAGAAAATTCAACTACTTTGCTCTATGCATTTATTTTCCAATGGAAGGGTTTTTTTGTTTGTTTGTCATACAGACTATGAAACAAAAATGAAAAGGATCATATATATGGACATGCTATTTTTTACCATTTTTAAAAAAGATTCTTCAAGTTTCCAAATCTTTTAGAGATGAGGTACGAGCTAAATGATTCTTTGTTAAGCATTATTTCTCAGAGCACTGCTAAGTGGTTGCCACCGAATCCTTCATTAATAATCCCTTCCTTTTCCAGAAGGACTTGCCAACACCCATAAAGTATTCACTGGGAGAATTAAAGTCATATAAAAATAATTGGTGTTTGCTTCCTTCGAGGCATACATTTAAACGCATTACTCTACTTCTCTGTTCCTTGGCTGCCTCCTATGTTTAGTAACACTAGGTCAGCAGACTTCCTCTTTCAAGGTTCATCTGCTGGCCAGTTCAGTTTCCCATGAGAAAGCAAACTTACCACTGTTTTTACTCTTTCATCTTAATGCTTCCTCCATTTATTTCATAGTCTCTTATAGGCTTGTATTTCCCAGTAATAAGAACACTGCTGGTAAATAGAAAGTGACAAATGCAATTACACACCACGGATGACCACCACCACCACCACCTCTACCACCTTCACCTCCACCACCACCACCACCACCACCTCCACCACCTTTACCACCTTCACCACCACCACCAACACCAGCTCCACAATCACTGCCCTTTTAAAGTTCCTGCAGTGATCTCAGAAAGAGTGGTTGTTTGACAGTAGAATATTAGTAATTTCCTCTTAAAAGGAATGTGATTTATTTTTAATTCTTTGTTGATATTTTTCCATTGGCCACCAGGTCTGGCTGTAAGCATTCTGCCACTGGTCCTATGTCCCATCAACTTTTGCCTGTGCGGATCTAAGAGAGTCACATGTAATCCTCTCTGGCCTCACGGCCTCATGGCCTCATGGCTCGCTGTTTAATGTGCAGCTGGCTGGAACGGAAATGACTGACATCAGCTGGGGCTAATGCTGAAAATAATGGCAAACCCTTATTGGTGGGCTTATGCTGTACTGAGCACTATGATAAATCCATTACAAGTCTTAATTTAACCCTCATCTCTCAGAAAGGAAATGCTGTATTTTCCACATGAAAAAGGCTGCCCGTACTGGTTCACATCTGTTATCCCAGCACTTGGGAAGCTGAGGCTAGAGGATCAAGTGTTCAAGACTAACCTGAGATACATATTAAAATCCTGAATCAAAGCACTATTATTAAGAAAACAATAGAATCTGATCAAGATTGTGGCTTTTAGTTGGGTTGTGGGAAGAAACTGATGTGAAGAACAGTTTCTAGGATCCTCTTCCTCAAGATGTGTCCATGAAGAATGCCAACTCTCCTTCTGTGTGGTGTCCAGGCATGGCAGAGTTATGCTTCCACCCTTCTGGTTTTCAGAAATTATTATTGCAGAGCTATTGGCTTCCTTTCTCTCACAACCACAGCTACAGAGTTTCACTTATGCATGTGTACTGGGAGAGAGCACTGGTCTCTGAAGAGAGGGGTAGGAAAGTATTTTAAATGGAAATGTCTTATAGTTATTTCTCTTTCCAATTGTACATTGGGTTTCTTTAAGATTTTAAAATGAAATGGATATCACAACTGCTTTCATTTTGAAAAAAAAAAAAAAAAACAACTCGACTTACCAGTATAGAAAGATGTAGTTAAAAGATAGTAGATCTCGCATGTCATGGTAGAGTCCTCCATATATTGATGAGCTGGCAAAGGAAATGGATATTAGCTTTCTCCTCTCCCCCACTCTTCACAATGACTGGACATTACTTTTGGAGTTGCATCTGGATGTTCTAACGGTCTCGCTAACATGTGGGAAAACATTGTGATTGGAGATGTTAACAAAATAGTGAGTAGCTTTTTTAAAGTTTCCATGTTTATATTCTTACTGGGTGTGTGTCTCTGTAAGTGCTGCAGGTTAAGAACTTAATGTGTTAGAAAAACAGATGTAATGCACACAAATTCGAAAGCTCTCGTTTCCTTGGGCCAGCAGAACTCCAAGTCCCAGAATGATGAGTTTATGGTCCCTTCTCGCTGTATCAGAGCTGTGCCACCCTGGCTTCTTGCCCTGAATTTCATGTATCAGAATTGATTAACAATCCATAGAGGCTGTCAGTCATGCTCCTACATACAGCAGGGCACATAATGTACCAATACAGTGTAGAGATAATTTTGCCAACAATTAATTGGGAGATTTCACTTTATGAAGCCATGTTTACAGACTGACATCTGGAGAAATTCTTAGCCTGGATCCCTTCCAATCTGTAGGATTTATGGACTGTGCTTGCTTTTTTTGTAAATAAGGCTTCTTTTTTCTTCTTCTTGGTACACTCTGTTTACACAATCATCAATGGATGGAAATAGCTGTGTTCCTGCAATTTCTTAATGCTTTCCATCAAGTGGCCTATATTCTAACCAGTGGTCCAGCTACAACACTCGGGCACCTAATGTTATTAAAGTTGTGGAAATATCTTAATGCCAGGAGCACCCTGCTCTCTTAAATCCAGACCCTGACTGGAGCCCTTATACCCCGAGGGACTGAGTGTTCAGCCTTTATGGGGGTTTTAAAACTTGTTGAGACACATGCTAGACCTCTTAAAATGTAGTAGGCTTCCTTTTATTCACACACTTGGTCTCTGCTGTGAGGTGTGAAATGGAAATATTTTTAAGCATTGGGTGCATGCATAGTCTTGAATGTGTTTTAAGTTCTCACTGTGTGGGGGGATCAAAGTTGGTTATTAAGCAGCAGAATGGAGCTGCACACATTCCACAAGGCTTTATATTGGGCACACTCACCAGTGACCTTCATATGCCTCTCTATGGCTAACCATGATTTTCTCCGTTGCGGATGGCTGGGCTATTTCCAATGTGATCAGTGTGGTTTCTACAATTACAGGAAGAAAGAAAAGTTGTAGAATGAGTTCACAGGGAACGGAGAAATAAAATATGTCATGGAATTGGAAACCCAAGACTGACTTGCTGAGTTTTAAAGCTGTACAATGGTGCCAAGTTAATGTTTCCACATTATACACAGTAGTGGGTGAAGTGAAAATGGAGATGAGAGATTGGCATATGTCCTCCAGTAACAGTATTGGTCTTAACAATGTTGCACATGGCTGCAATCCTAGCACCTTGGAGACTGAGGCAGGAGGATTGAGAGTTTGAGGATAGCCTGGGCAACATAGTGAGATCCTATCTCAAAAATAAAAAGCAGGAAGAGTAGAAACAATGTTATATGATAGTAACCCAACTAACCATGCATGGTGGAAATACATGAAGGGAATAACTACATCCCCAAGGACATAGTTTCTAAGGCAAGCTTTGACAAGGTCCGTGCCTTTGATCCTCATTAACCTATCCTGTATGTGAGTGTTTCTGGAAACAGCTTCAGTGAACAGATCTAGAAACCCAAATTCACACAGTGGTGGCTCTCCAAATTGGACTGTGGGGACAGAACACAAATGTACACACACATACATGCATGCATATGTACATAGGCCAAAAACCATCCCAGTAATCAGAGTGTTACCAACTGTAGAAATCTCTTAAGGAAATGTCAAGTCCCAGTGGGGACAGACTGGGCCTACTGATGTGTGATGGAGACTGAAGGAAGAGCATTTGTAGAGGGCAGAGAGAGAACTGTGTCATGTTCTCTCAAGAGCCTTTTCACCCCTTTTTAAGTCCTCGCCCATGTTTGTCCACAATTCTTTCTACTAGCTCTCTATTTGGCTTTAAATTTTCTAGCCACTTATATATTTTGTGTGTTTTAATATCTTGTCATCTGTACCTTCTGAAAGTCATCTCAACTGTCTTAAATGGAATTATATACAGAGAAAAATAAAATGTGTGGCTAATTTTTCTTCCTCTTTAAGCTCTGTCTGCCTCTCTCCCTTGCTATTTTACCAAAATATTTATAAATACTCAACCAAAATTCCTATACCAGCACACAACAGAATATATTCACATATGCATCCATCCCCCTTTGGTTAGAAAAATTATAGTTGATACAACTAGTAAAATGGCAAAGTAGAGAATTATCAGGAAAACCTGTCTATATACAACAGGGTGCCTAATTCCAAGCTCTGTAGTGGCTGGGAAAGCATGTATAGTGCTGAACCCTACTGCTGAGGGAAGAACGCAGGTGAAATTGATGTGCAAACTCAGTTACAGTCCTTTTTTCTCGACATGTTCATGATTGTAAAATTTGTTCTCAGCATACGCTTTTCTTTGATTAAGTTAAAGTTAGTGCTCCCCCAGTACTTTGCAGCTTTGCTTGTCATAGCCAAATGACAGTGTCAGTCTTGCTGAAGCTTGGGGTCATTTTTAACAATAGTGAGTGTTCCACTGAGAAGACAGGTCAGTAGGTAGGAATACACTGAACAGAGGGACGAATCGCATCTGGGTTGGAAGAGGTCGGTTAGACCAGGGTATTGCAAGATTTTGTGTTATCCATAGCTGCGCATAATTGAAATGTTTTTGCTTGTTTCTTTGTGAAATTTTCCATTTCGTGTTTTTAGATTGCGGTTGATCTTGTACAACTAAGACAATTTAACATGTAACCATGGCTGGAGTTACTACTGTCCATGGGTGCATATGTATAAACGTGTAGAAAGAGAGGAGAGGAAGATGGAGAGAGGAAGGGAGAGAGGAAATGGGAAGGAAAGAGGGAGGAGTAAGTCAGGGAAAGAAAAACAATTGTTTTTTTTTATTTTCAGATTTTATTCTTGGTAGATGCAAAACAGTCATATACATGTATGGAATACAATCTTTCATATTTACCATATGGAGTAATTAAATAGCTGCCCCCCAAAGGTGGATCTCAAAACATTTAATTTGCATATCAATAAAAATAATAAAAATTTAAATACCCACATAGAATTTTATGACTGGACTGTAGGAAAGTCAATATTATGCTAATAAACTAAAGGGACAAAATTAGATTTTATGTGAATTTCTATGCCAATGCATTATGTACTTGTATAGTCTCTATTGTGTTCTGTTGTCCATATATTTATATGAGTTCTTAATATGTTAATGAAAATTAAGTAAAATGTAGGAACATAACACAATGAGATTTAAACAATCTTACAAATTAACTATACATTATTAAAATCTATAGAAAGCTAGAGGATCAATTTTTTAAGTGGATGTACTTACAGGGAGGCACTTGGTATTTAAGGGTGTGTGTGTGTTTTCTTTTTTTTTTTTTTTAGAAAGACACCCATTCCCCACACTTCACATGAAATTATAAAACTTTGAAGTAAAGTTCAAATGTTAACCTCAAAAAACAAATCCAAACTTGCTTTGTCAAGTGAATCTTAATGAAAAGAAAAGTGTCCCTGAAATACATTTTTGAGGTTTCTGCTATTTTAACTCTTAGCAGCAATTCAGGATGTAGAAACTGGACTTTACCTACCAGGTGGAGAGCAGAGCCTGTGGCCATGTGGGATTCTCTCTGATTAGCTAGTTTCTTGAAAGTTCTTAAACACACAAGAAAGAAGAAATGATTTTCAACTCACACTCTGATGGAGAAGTCTTTAAGTATACCCAGGAACAAGTTGCCATCCTTACACTTTTCTTTATAGTTACTTAGGACAGACAAATGCAGGTGCATCCAGCCCTGGGAAAGAGATGTCCCTTCCAAAGCTCTGGTGACATCGGCCACACTGAGCTTCTTTCTTGGTATCTCCTAGGTGAAATTGCTTGAACTTCAAACCAAAGTCCTTTGACTCCACAGAAGCATGCCAAGAAAATTAATAAAAAGATAGAAAGCACCATGTACTGAAGAGATTGCTAAGTATACATGGCCACAGGGAGTGCTCTCAGTCTCCCGGGATGGCGACCTGTCCCAGGTCCTGCAGGTCCACCACAATAATGAGGACTTAGGTGCTGCACCTCAAGAACTGTGCTCTGCCTCCCTCCCCTTCTGTGGCCTCTCCCTTCACTGCCTATTTGGTTTCACTTTTAAAAGCAGATGAAGCAGCCTTTACTATAGTGAGTTTACAAATGAACTCCCCCTTAGTATTCCCACTCTCTCATCATAAGGGAAACCCCAGACAAATACCAGCAGAAAGGCAGATAGGCTGGGCCATCAGGACTCCCTGGAAGTGGAATCAGATATTAGAAGTAGATGGATGAAGGAGAAAGACAGACAGCAGGTTGGGTACGCATGCAATGGGGAAGCCACTTGCCCAGGTCACCACACAACAATATAAGTGACCAGTAGACCTCAAAACCACAAGGTCATCAAAACAATGAAAACCTGGAAGACTGTCACAACTAAGGGGAGATAAGAAGACAGAACCTATAGCAGAAAATGGACATTATATATAAATGAAGGAAATCTTTAAGAGGCATTGACTTTTGTCAGTGGGTAGATACCAGCATTAGCTCACTGATGTAAAACCACACCACACTGATGAGAGATGTGGGGAGATTGCAAAGGATATGTGAGCGTCAGTACAACCTACTGAATGTATGTAGGTAAAACTGTAAAAAGCAAAGTCTATTAAGAGAGCAGAAGTTTGTGGCTATGTAAGTGAGCATTTTTTTCCCAGAAGAGCAATGATTCTTTGAAACTGCTGTAGTAACTAGAAGATATGCTGGAGGTGGTGCTGTAAGATATCTGGCAGTATCGTGAATGCCTCTAGCAAGCCTGGGAATGGCAAACTATTGCCTGTGGGCCAAACCTGGGCCGCCACCTGCTTTAGGAAATAAAGCTTTGTTGGAACACAGCCAGCACATGGTCACATGTACACATGGAACTTGGCTGCTTTGTTACAACAGTGGCAGCACAAAACAGATGGTCTGTAGAGGCTAAACAATATTTGCTATCTGGCCAAGCTCCTGGTTTAGACTGAGTGCAAAGTAAAAAGTGAGCCAGGCTAGTTGGGCCACCAGGATTCACTTGGGGTGGAATCAGGTGTTAGGAGGAGATGGATCAGGAGGAGGGGGGTGGCAGGTGGGGCTTGAGTCAGGAGAGCTGCCAGCTGCCTGGATCTCTGAAGTTTGCAGAGACTGCTATTTTCTGTGGAGCTGTGTCTTAGCTACAGGCTCTGTTGGTGTGTGTGAAATTCATTGTGGTAATTTTTTTTTAAGATCTAACAAATAGCTGGGCATTGGTGGCCACACCTTTAATCCCAGCACTCGGGAGGCAGAGGCAGGCGGATCTCTGTGAGTTCGAGGCCAGCCTGGTCTCCAGAGCGAGTACCAGGATAGGCTCCAAAGCTACACAGAGAAACTCTGTCTCGGGAAAAAAAAAAAAAAAATCTAACAAATAAAACTTGCCTGAAGGTCTGAGTGCAAAACTAGCCCCACTAGTTAGCCATAGAACCAGGCAGTGGTGACACACTTTTAATCCCAGCAGCCACACTAGTTAGCCAGTGGTGGTACACACCCTTAATCCCAGCACTCGGGAGACAGAGACAGGCAGATATCTATTAATTCAAGGCCACCCTGAGCCACCATAAAATCGATCCAGTCTAAAAGAGAACCAGCTCACACAAAGGTGATCTCAGCACTTGGGGTCATACACCTTTAATCCCAGCACTAGAGAGGAATATAAGAGGGGAGAAAGGAGCTCAGTGCAGTCTGAGGTTTCATGGACACAGATGCAGTCTGGAGATGAAGTTTGAGGGCAGGATCACCTTTCAGTCTGAGCATCCCTAGAGGTGAGAACTGTCTAGTGGTTGGCTGCTTTGCGTCTCTGATCTTCAGCATTAACCCCAATATCTGACTCTGTGCTTTTATTATTAAGACAAGAGAGAATTCGTGTTACACTCCACCTTTCCAGCTCCCTTCCTAGGTACTTTATCTTGACTTCTAATCCTATTATTTTGTTGTTCTAGCTGTCCTGAAAATAAGTTACCAGAAACAAATACAGTATCTTTGTGCTACTGCATTACCCTACTAAGCTCCGTATCTGCAGATACCCCATTTGTTGCTTAAAACTGGCCTTGAAGATTGTATTGCCTGTTTGTCAGTAAATTCCTCTGTTTATAAATACTGAAGAACACACGCACATGCACACACTGCCATGATGAAGTCTTTCTATCATAGACGTGAGCAGACAAAGGAGTTGCTTCTGCCTGCCCAGCCCATGCCAGCTATCCACAGTCACCATAACACTGCTCACCTTGTATTCTGATGTTGGTTTCCAGTATTCTAGATGTTTGTTTCTGCCCAACTTTCTATCTTAGCCATTAAACACTGCCAACTGTGTGATGGCAACCTGCAGAGAAAGCCTGCTCTCCTTTTGCTACCACCCCACCCCCACCCTGTGTTATTCTCTTGTTGATAACAGGTGTTCTTCTTGGTAAGGAAGAAGTCTGTCCATCTTACAATTTTCCTTTGAATGTAGAAACAGATTTGAGAATCATTTGGAATTCCAGCAAAAATCCTAGTGTTCTTTTCAAATGCTGGGGTAATTCCTGGTTGTTGAGATTTTTTTTGCTGAAATTTTCTACTTAATTTTCTGAGTGGAAGAGGGTTTCTAAGTGCTTGTATTCAAATCTTACCAGTTTGCAAAAAGTCTAAGTGATCAGATACAGGATTTGATGAACAGTTCAGTGTGAATGACATGGTAAAGTTCTTGAGGGACTTGTTTTTCTAACATCATCGGTATAATTTCTAACTTATAAACCTTTTTTTTTCTGAATTGCTTTATGCTGGTTGCTTGCAACTCATAATGCATGTGCCATTTTTTGGCATTTTTATGTACAAGTTTAGGTTTCCAGACTGGAGCAGAAGTTCTTTAAAGCAAATAGCTTAATTGTAATAGAACTCTGTAGTGTAATGGCTACTTAAAGCTTACTCTCTTCTGAAAATGTACGAGGAGTTGTCACTTCCCATGCCAGAGTTCCTCAGTGAGAGTCTGTCTTGTTAAAGATCCCAGTAGAAAGTAAAAGTGGGTCTCCCATAGCTAAGCAAGGAACAATGGAAGCAAAACTTGGATATCTGCGTCGGTGAGGGAGAGATTTTCTGAACACTGTGGCAACTTGGAAGTAGGATGTATGTGAAAAGGGTGTTGATGAAATGGGAGCAGCCTGTGTTGTTGCCAAGAGGAACTAGTTACCGGCTATTAGAGTCTTAGATAACAAAGATTCTGGAGTGTTTGGGAATTCTGTTATTAACAACACCAATTCTAAGCATCCCATAATTACGGTAGACCATGTCTTCTAGCTGTAACTGCTTACAGTGTGGCCAGACTCTATCTTCTCTTGCCTGAAACTGAGAAAAAAAATGTTGAAAATATGTGTAGTAGTTGACAAGGGACTTTGCAAATATTGACTCTCACACCCAAATATAAGAGCTGGCATACTTCTTCCTTTCATTTTCTGCTAATTCCTTTTACACATTTCAAATTGTATTTTTTTTAAAAGTATTTACACCAGAAGTGGTCGCTTAATCCTAAAACTTGAGAGGCAGGGGCAGAAAAGGCAGAGCTCTGAGTTCAAGGATAGCCTAATCTACAAAGCAAGTTCCAGGACAGCAGGGACGACATGGAGAAACTCTGTTTTGAAAAACAAAACAAAACAACAACAACAACAACAACAACAAAACATTTTTAAAAGTCTAGGAAACTTGAAAAGTGTGACTTTCTGAGAAAGGCTGCTGCACTAGAGAGCTGGGCTTCAGGCTGTATAGATTTTCTTATGACCTTTAGCAAATTCCATAATTTCTCAGTTTCACTTAATAAATTAAGATTTTCCAGCAGGGTTGACAGCTTATTACAATGCAATGGCAGGATGCAGAAGATGTCAAAATTGCACCTTCTTAAACAGCAAGATTTAGAAATTTGGTCTTAGCTGTTACTGCCTGTTTGCTTCATCCATCCCACTCAGAGTCTTGTACACAGGGCTCAGAAATAAGGACACTGTCTGCCCAGCCTATAGCACAGTCCAACTCCAGACTCTCTGTGGCAGAGGCTGTCATTCTTGCTGCTCATTCCTCCTGGTATCCTATGCCCTGTCCTCTATGCCGTGGGACCTAGCCCTGGGTGGTAATTGCTTCTGGGCCAGTTACAACTGTGTCTTACCTTCTGATCTTTATCCTACCCCTACCCTGAGTATGGCTCACAGATCTATCACTTCATTCAGTCTGGGTATAGAAAACCAAGGCCCAAAGGAAAATACAGATGAAATATAATGGGGGTCCATCCTGATAAGTCCAAGAAATGGGCACTGAATTTAGGCCATATGAAAATGTCATAAACAGACAATGTATTTAAGAAACCTAATCTCCCGAGACTCAGAGCTCAGCAACATGGTCCTCTAGAGTCTCTCAGGATGATGTGGCTGAGTAGGATCTGAAACTCTCTGCCCCTGTCAGCCATCAAGACTGGATGATTCTATGTATCCCTAATCTAGACAGAGAATAAAACTCAAAATTCTGAGTAGGGTTGGCAAGATGGCTCAGCAAGTGAAGGCCCTTGTTGCCAAGCCTGACAACATGGAATCAATCCTTGGGACCCACATGTTGGAAGGAGAGGACCAACTCATGTGATTTGTAGCCTGACCACCACATGCTACACATGCTAACACACACTGTACCCATCACACACATAAAATACATAGGTTTGTAATTTTTAAAATCTGGATACAATTTCTACCAAATACTCATTGATTTTTACAACATCATAAGCTGATATGTCTTTATTTCTAAGCTCCTTCTGGTTCAACCCCATTCCAAATTTCCTTGAGTTAAGAAAGTAGTGAATGGCCTGAGGAAATTTGAGGGAGAGATGGTGGGAGAGGAAAGGCTGAATTCCTACTGCTGTAGTCACACCGTTAAAGTGAGTGGAGGAAGCTTTTCAGGAAGGTTGTTTGATGATAGAGTGAGTTAGCATATTGTAAGTGCACAGCAGAGTGCCCCTTGCCCCGCAGGTACACAGGACTGTTGCACTCCTATCCTACAGTTCCCTGCCTGGTTTCAGGCCAGGAATACCCAGTTCCTGCTGAATCTGCCAGTTTGTTGGCTCCTGTCACATGGGCTGTTTGTGTTTGCATGATTCCATCCAGCTGGGGGTTTTCTTCCCTTTCTCCTTTTATGGGATGGGCTCTAAGCCAAGGGTACTTCATCTGGCGTCCGTGGGACCCGGGCTTCACTTCCATGGATGAGCTTCAGAGGGTCTGTTAGTTTCAGAGTTTTATGTTTTATTTCTCTCTTTTTAATTGCTTACATATATATATATATATATATATATATATATATATATATATATCATCTCCTAGCAAAATTCTCACCAAATATAATCATCTGTCTTTAGAAGATTTGAGCTTAAATTAGGTATGGGCTGGTTTGGGGATTCTGGATTTTTAACCAGCTCCCAGGTGTTCCTTCTGGTGCTGGTACACTGGCCTCAATTAGACCAGTGACACCAGGAGGGTCGACTTTCTGCATTTACCTTCTTTGGCTCATTTGCTTCATTGATCCTGCCATTTTCCTATAGCAAGTTATCTGGTCCCCAGAACCAGCAACTCCATACTAGAATCCTTATCATGATAGATGTTTCCGTGCCCCAGCAGCTGGATCTCCATCTTGACCTCTGCATGTCTGTCTCCATTACCATGGATAAGAAGTTACATACAACGGTGATTATCATCCCTTTTAGCAGCCAGCCATGGAGCCCCTTATTCTCACAGATGAGTGGCTAGTCTGACTTCAAAATTCCATCTTGAAGATTTGGTGTTTATTATGACATTCAGTATTAGCTAGTTTTATAATAAAATAGAACCCAAGGCAAGAAGGTTGGACTCAACACTTGGTTGAGCAATCTGGTTACATGGAGGTACAAATGGCCCATATTGTTAGAGCAAGTGACTAGTTAGCCTCTGCAGTGTGTCTAGTCAGGAAATTGGAAGTTCTGATGGATCAAGAGGAGATGTACATACTCACTGCCCATTACAGCATCAGGAGGGTAGAGCACTAGATACAGAAGAAATTATGTTGGTTGTTGTTTACCTGTAGTCATTGACTTTCCCTTTTGTGCCCATGTGACAAAGAGCTAGGATACCTGTGAAGTTGTCATGTGTAATCTTGCCTCATAGTGAGTCAGCTGGAAGCCAGGGTGGACAGTAATTCATCCATGGAAATTTGCTTCTCCTGTGCACATAGGAGATACTGCACAATTTCCCACCTACAGGAAGGGGTGGCTCTGCCACACTTCTGAAGTTCGCTTGCATGTGAAGGTAGCTTCATAAGTGCATCATTCTTGGTCCCTTTTTTTCTCTTCCACCTTGTCTGTCCTGGGAATGGAAAGTCAATGATTTGTGAGTCCATAGTGGAAACTGGACCTTCTGCCTCTCTCTATGGGGGCAGTGTTTCTTCAACAAAGACTAAGTGTACCCCTTCTTTGGTCTGCTCTTTCCTGTCATTGTTCGGGGTAGTGCCTCCAAGCCCTGGTCACCATTGCCACCTACCTTGCCTTTCTCCACCTCAGTTAGAAGGGGTGAACAAGGGAAGAAAGAGGCTATTCCATAGACTTCTTCAAAGATCCAAGCCCCTCAAACCTGTGTAGCCTTGGTAATTTACTGTATCTCATGAGGCTTCCATTTTCCTATCTTTAAAGTGAGAATAATATCCGCTCATGGTAAAAGGCACAAAGATTAACTGAGATAGTGTATAGGGAGATTTAAGCACCAGAAAATGCACAATAATAATAGTTCTTGTCATGATTTTACTTTGGAAAGAGACTAAAACTGAGCCTGCTTCTCCTTACAGTGGGGCTTTGCAATTTGCAGACAGAGCTGGGCCAGTTCAGCCCTACCCACTGATGGATAATCCCAATGTTCCCAGGGAAACTCTCGTTTTATGAACTTGGAAACCTTTCTCTCCAGTTTCCCTCTCCAATTTATTTCTCAGTGAAGATGCAGGGGTGTGGGTAGCAAGGTGCATTCCCTTCAGAGATGGAGTTTGCCTGTGCCCCCGCCTCTACAGTTATGTGAAGGTAGCTGTCCACACTCGTTTCTCAAAATGTCATGAGCTTCATAAAACTTCTCACACAGAAAACCAAACTTAAGTGTCAAGGCTTTGGACTGAGTGTGTGAGAGGACTCAGAAGAAAAGAAATCACACTTCGTTAAGGAGAAGAAAGGCTTTGGAAAAAATCTGTACACTACACTGCATGCTAGCCCACTTACAGGAAGCAATAGCAAAATAGAACACACGGCTAAAGGAGTCAGGATGCTCACACTTGGATTTGAGGTTCCCATACAAGATTTTGATGGTTACAGTGAAGTGGTATGTACCCAGGCTTTGAGACACAGCTCATCCTGGAATCATTTTTGTATCTAGATGTTCCACAAGGCAGTCCCTTGGCTTTTCTGTTGCATCCTAAAGCAGAGGTGTCTGTCCTATAAGGCGCAGGGTTCAGGGAGAGAATCAGGTCTAGAGAAGCCCACCATAGTCATAGAACACCAGTAGCCTTCCTCCACACAGGAGGGAATGCTCTTTCTCTTCCAGTATATATTCTGTGTATTTCATAATTTCTGATGGTGTGTCTGGAAGAGAATTTCTGCGGAAAGGTTTTTATGCTGTGGGTGTTGTATTTGATAGAGGTTTTGCCCTTTCTGACCAAACAAGGAAATCTGAAGGATGATGCCTGCATTGTCACTGCTGCCAAGCTCCAAGCACATGACCACATCTTCAATGTCAACAAGGCATTCCCAGGACTTTCAATAAAACAAGACATTTAAGATAATGTTTTTGGTTCTCTCTTGATAATCTTTGTCTGGTCACTTCTTGTTGTTATGTGCGGTGTACTTCTAAGCTGTGGTCACTGTGTGGACAGGCAGATTTCCTTAGCAGCTGCTTAAAATACTGTTTGTGCTTTTCATTTAGGTGGCTGTACTCCAATCCCAGAGTCAGACACAGAGGAAAGATCACCAGAAGAGTCCGCAGAACTGTTTACCAACCACAAGCACCTCATTGCAGAGACCCCCGTGCCTGGTGAGGGAATTAATGCCAGAAGCAGTGACACTCTAGTCTGCTTCTGACTTGTTGGAGTGCATTTTGCAAAACTACTGTTTTCTACCATCTACATCTTGGTGTGGGTGACTGGGCAGTTTTCCTGATTCTGTTGGTATTCAAACCCACCCCCTCTCTCTTTCCTCTTACCAGAAGTTGCAGCCCTCCAAGGAGTTTTGGAATAGTCAGAGTCAAGCTAACTAGATGGAAGGAAGACACCCTTTCTGAGGCCAACCCTGTGTGGACATTGTGCTCCTACCTGGTGCTGTGCCAAGCTCACCCCTGGAGGTGACTTCGTGGAGATGGGGACAGAGCTTTTGATTGTGCTGGGAGAACTTGGAATATCACAGATGGGTCATCTGAAAGACAAGATTTGTCTTTTCTTCCCAGGAAAACTGTTGCTACCCTTAGTCATGAGTGCTTATAGATAGGGGATATAGCAAGATGACAAATATATAATGACTATATAATGCAGGGATCTCGATGTAAAATAATTTGATAGCCCCCTTTTTCACAGATTTCTTATGTAGTAAATGTATCAAGTTTAATAAAGCATCTAACGGTCAAACAATAATGTGGACATAATTTGTAACAAGCCTTGTGCCTATGATATCTCTTGTTTTTTTTTTTTGAGAAACTGAAGAGTTTGCTACTGCACAATAAGACTTGGGTGTGGTTGTTTAATAAGTAAAAGAAGCGCTCAGAACTGTCATTTATTTCCTCTACTGAGCTAACGTGGCAGAGGGTGATTCTCTAGTGGTGTGAATATACTGTAAGGAAGCTGGTGCACTAACTTCCTCTTTGAATCAACCTTGTGAGTGTGCCTTTCACAAATCCAGATGTTAAAGGGAGCCACACTTCATTAGTATTAAAATAGAACATTTTATATAGAAGGAATTATGAGTTTACCTACTTTGACTTTTGCATAAGTAAAGATTCAGATTTGTAATACTGATTAGTTAAACATGCCCATGTGAGTTTCAGGGCATCTCTCAAACAAATCCCAGGGGAAAGTGACTTACACTTTGCTTTTTTTCTTAATACATGAAACATCAAAAAATGCAAAAATATGCCTTATTTGTTTTTTTTACAGTATTCTTTTGTTGGGGACACAACAGAAAATGTAACAGCCTTCATTGTCTAGCAAACAAGAGGCGGCAGCTCCTGGCTTGTGGTTTTATCCAGCAAAGGACTGGAAAAAAGTTGTCATGGTCTAGTGTGTATCACAAAACTCTTACCTTTCAGAAAAATGTGTGTGTGTGTGTGTGTGTGTGTGTGTGTGTGTGTGTGTGTGTGTGTGTGTGTTCTCTTTCCTTCCCTCCTGTCCTTTGTGATACTATCTCACCACATAAATCAAGCTGTCTCTGTACCATGTATGTGAGTGACCCTGTGCTCATCCCTTTCTTTCTTGTCTAGTCTTTTCTTTCCCATCATACTTGTCTCCTGTTTGTTTGTTTGTTTGTTTATTGTGGAAATGTATACGCACACATATGCATATGTGCGCACACATGTCTGTGTGCACATGTGCGGAGTCTAGAAGGGAGCATCTGATGTTCTCCTCTGCCACTCTCTGACTTTGAAATGTGCTCTTTCATTTTCTTGACTATGTTAGAAACCAGCCTACCCTGGTGGTCCTATTATCTCTGCCCCTTTTAGAGCTGTAGTTCTGTAACCCTATTTTTGAGGATACTGAGGTCTGAAATCCAGTCCTCTAGACTGTGGAGGAAGGGCTTAACTGAAGAGCTGTCTCTTCAACCCCCGTTCATGTCTTTGTAATTAACATTCTTTAGCTCACTGTATCTCTCTTGACTTTTTCCATTCATTTTCCTTGTCTTACCTTTCTTTTTCTTTCTTTTTCTTTTTTTTTTATTCATCTTCTGCTTCCCAATACCTACTTCCTATGATGGGCATATATGGAAGTGGGAAGGATTGGGTTCTGTTTTGGATTTGGATTCATGATACAGCATTTTCACTTTGTAACCCAGGCTGGTCTGAAACTCACTGTGTAGCTGCAGGCTGTTCTTGAACTCTCTATCCTCAGAAGATGACATATCTCAGTATGTTCAGTCCTGGGGACTATGAGCTCTCATCCATGATGTGGTAGTGTGAATGTTATTGTCCCACATAAGCTCATTGCGAGTGTTACTATTAGAAGTTGTGGCCTTATTGAAGTACGTGTGTAACAATAAATTTTTCCGCCAAGCCGCCCGAGCCCTGCCAACACATGCGTGCCCAAAATAACACAGAGAGATTAATATTAGGTACAATACTGCTGGCCAATGATTAGAATTTCTTATATGCTAGCTCAGTCTTAATTATCAACCATAACTATTAATCTCTCTATATATATATTTTTAAATTTTTTATTAGTTCAAATTAGGAACAAGCTTGCTTCACATGTCAATCCCGTCTCCAGGCAGGGTAGGGCCCTCGATGGGGGCTCCCCAAAGTCTACCACATCATCCTGGGCCAGGCCTAGGCCCTCCCCCCATGTGGTGTCCAGGCCGAGAGTGTATCCCTTCACTTGGGATGGGCTCTCAAAGTCCCTTCTTACACCAGGGAAAAATATTAATCCACTACCAGGGGCCCCATAGAGTGCAGAGTCCTCCTAATTGACATCCATGTTCAGGGGTCTGGATCAGTCCTGTACTGGCCTCCCAGACAGCAGTCTGGGGTCCATGTGCTCCCCCTTGTACAGGCCAGCTGTTTCTGTGGGTTTCACCAGCCTGGTACAGACCCCTTTGATCTTCATTCTTCCCTCTCTGCAACTAAGTTCCAGAGTTCAGTTCAGTGTATATCTGTGGGTGTCTGCCTCTGCTTCCATCAGCCACTGGATGAGAGCTCTAGGATGGCATAAAAAGTAGTCATCAGTCTCATTATAGGGGAAGGACATTTAGGTTATTCTCTCCATCATTGCCTAGATTGTCAGTTGGTGTCATCCTTGTAGGTCTCTGGAAATCTCCCTAGTGCCAGATCTCTCCTCGGACCTATAATGGCTCCCTCTAATACAGTATCTCTCCTCCTGCTCTCCTCTATTTGTCCCCCAACTCAATATTTCTGCTCCTCCATTTCCTCCTCTCCTCTCCTCTTCTCCTCCTCTCATTCTGGCAGCTCCCTCTCCCCTACCCTCATGCTGCCAATTAGCTCAGGAGTTCCTGCCCCTTCCCATTCCTGGGGTCCATGCATTTTTCCCTTAGAGTCCTTCTTGTTTCCTAGTTTCTTTGGTGAAGAGGATTGTAGGCTGGTAATCCTTTGCTCTATGTCTAAAATTCATACATGGGCTGGAGAGATGGCTCAGCCATTAAAGGGTAGGCTCACAACCAAAAATATTAAACTATATATTTTATAAAGACTTATCTTATCGAGGACACCAGCCTTAGTGTCCCATCTTCCCGGGATCACATGGCGACTCCTGTCTTTACTACATTTCCCAGAATCATCCTTCTTTCCTAGTCCCTCCTATCTTGCTTCTCTATTGGCCAACAGTGTTTTATTTATTAACCAATAAGACAAACATATACACAGGACTTCCCCCATCATAGGTGTTGTCTTGTTGGAGGAACTATGTCACTTTGGGGTCAGGCTTTGAGGTCTCCTATGCTCAAGCTATGCCTAGTTCAGTTCACTTCCTGTTGCCTGAGGATCAAGGATGTAGAACTCTCAGCTCCTTCTCCAGCACCATGTCTGCCTGAATGCTGCCTGAACCTCTGAACTGTAATCAACCAAACTAAATGTTTTTCTTTATAAAAGTTGCTGTGGTCATGGTGTCTCTTCACAGCAATAAAAACCCTAACTAAAACACATGGGTTCTTGGACAGATTTATATTACCTAGAATGTGTACCTAGAATGTGTTCCCTTCTAAGAAGACAGTCTTAAATCCAATCAGAAAGTGATTGTTTGGTCCTTAGGATTTGTGCCATTATTGCACTAATGGCAGACCTTGCCTCACTAATCATTATTGTAGCTCACAGAATACATATCTGGGTAGCATTGATGATATTGATTTTGTTTCCCATTCCATTTCACTGGTTTCTGCCCTGATGTGCATTGTTCCTCTCGATCTCCTACTTGGGGATAAATTTGTTATTGTTTTCCCTTGTCTTGGAGTTCATTGCAGGTTGCTTATTTAAGATCTCTCCTATTTTTAAACAGAGGCACTTAGAGCTATAAATTTCTTTCTTGGGACTTTTTCTTAATCCCATTGATCTGGACATGTTCTATTTTCATTATCAGTTAATTCTAGGGTTTTTTACATTTTCCTTCTTGAATTCTGTGGTGACCCGCTCCTCACTCAATACTAGTGTGTTGTTTAAGAGTTTGTATAGTTTCTTTTTCCTGTTGATTTCTAGCTTTATTCCATTATGGTTAGATAGATGCAGGGAGCTGTTTAAGTTTTCCTATTTTTGTTGAGACTTGCTTTGCTTTGTGATGTATGCGCTGTCCTAGAGAAGGTTCCTTGGGATCTTGAGAAGATTGTGTGTTCTTTGGTGTTTGGGTAGAATTTTCTATAGTTATCTGTTAGGTTAATTCCAGTATTTAATTCCAGTGTTTATTCAGTTGTTTTGTACAAGTGCTCTGTCTAATGGTGAGAATTGTGTGGTGAGGTCCCCTCTATCGCTCAGTTGGGATCATCTGTGATTTTAAATATGGTTGTGTTGTTTTACAAACTTGGACGAGTAAATTAGTCTTCTTTTGTTTAGTGAGTGTCATAGTATCTTTTAGTTTTTCTACTCTAGTCCTTTGAGTGTGTTTGTCTTTCTCTTCAGACTGAGGTCTCTCTGTCTGGGTATCCACTGTAGGGCTGGCTTGGGAGTCATGAATTCTCTTAGCCTGCTTTTGTCATGGGAAGTTTTTCTTTCATTTCCAATTATGACAGATAGTTTTGCCAGGAATATTAGACAGGGCTAGTATTTGTGTTCTTTAAGAGTTTGAAAGATATGAGTTCAAGCCCTTCTTGCTTTCATGATGTAGACTGAAAAGTCAGCAGTTATTTATGGGCCTGGCCTTGTATGTGACCTGGCCCTTCTCTTTTGCAATTTTCTATGTATTTTCTTTGTTTTCTATATTTAATGGGTTTCCATATAATATAATGTGAGGAGTTTTTATTTTGGTGCTCTCTGTTTTGGTGTTCTGTGTGCCTCTTGTATCTGAGCTTCCTTATATTTGGGAAATTGTCTCCCATGATTTTATTAAAGACATTTTCTGTGTCTTCTACTTGAAACATTTCTCATACTTGTATGCCTAGGATACATAGCTTTTGTTGTTTCATGAGGTCCCAGAGTTCTTGCATGTTCCATTCATACATGTAACAAAATATCATTGACCTTGACTAAATGGTCTAATTTCTTTTGGGGGCGGGTTTTGAGACAGGATTTCTCTGTGTAGTCCTGGAGGTCCTAGAACTTGCTTTATAGATCAGGCTGGTCTTGAACTCACAGAGATACATCTGCCTCTGCCTCCTGAGCACTGAGATTAAAGTGGGCACCACCACCCAGTCATGTTCTAATTTCTATATTTTGTTTTCATACCCTGATTTTCTCTCTTCCACATTATCCACTCTATTGATAAGACTTTCCACTGAAGTTTTTATTTAACTTATGTTTTTCATTTTTTTCATCATTGTGGTTTGGGTTTTCTTCAGTATTTCTATTTCTTTATTAAATTCTAGCTAATATCATGGATTAATTTACTTCTTTTATTCAGGTGTCTGTGGTCTCCTGGGAAAATATTGGTACCTTCTTGAGTTGATTTTATCATATTTATAATAATTCTTTCAAATTCTGCAGCATTTGATACCATTATTTTGATCAGGATCATTCATTGTTGAGTTGATAATTTTTGGAG